>NC_058417.1:6643064-6835238 GCF_002201575.2 Neomonachus schauinslandi | reverse complement strand
AGAAGGAAGAAGGAAGAAGGAAGAAGGAAGAAGGAAGAAGGAAGAAGAAGAAGAAGAAGAAGAAGAAGAAGAAGAAGAAGAAGAAGAAGAAGAAGAAGAAGAAAGAAGAAGAAGAAGAAGAAGAAGGAAGAAGGAAGAAGGAAGAAGAAGAAGAAGAAGAAGAAGAAAGAAGAAGAAGAAGAAAGAAGAAGGAAGAAGGAAGAAGAAGAGGAGGAAGAAAGAAGAAGAAGAAAGAAGAAGAGGAAGGAAGAAGAAGACGATGAAGACGACGATGAAGACAGGGGTGTGCTGAAGAGACAAATGCAGGTCACCAGTAGAACGGAACCCCCCCCAAGCCACAGGTGAGTTGGACATGGTCAAAGAGCTACTGATTGGTTTCGCTTTCTCAGCTCCTGGCGTTCTGTGATGCAGCCCACAGACTGAGAAACGGGCTGGCAGAATAGTCCTTGCTCTTTCAACCTTTCATGGCCACCATTTGGATCTCCAAAGGTTCTTCAGAAGAAAATGTGCCTGGTCTGGAATACAGAGTGTTTGGCCTGCTAAGATGGCTAACTCCATTCTAAGCAGATGTCCAAAGCTCTCTTCCTCCGTGTATGTGAGGAAGCTCCATAAATATGTTTGGACTAGTGTATAACTAAGGCTGATGTGACCAAGACCAAGCTACAGCAGATACCAAAGCAGTGGGTTGGACTCTCATAAAACCATACCACTGCCGAGGAGGAAACCAAACGCAATGGCACTTGGTGACGGACAATGCCAAAGAGAAGTGAGTAGCGTTGTCAAACAGAAGCCTATAGATTTTTGACTGTGTTACTGAGAAGGCTGTTTCACTGAGCGACAGATAAAAACCAAGAGGAGGAGGAGGAGATTCTTACAAAAGCTAGTGAGTCCAGTTTGGGGGCATCTGAGGAAAATCTGTGGGTGCATAATGAAGAAATGGCGGCACACATGGGAGTGGAGCCCAGAGGAGCGGGGAGGACCCCAAATGTTCCCCGAGGGCAGGGATGGGGTGATGGTGCTGATAATCCCGATGGTGCTGGCAGGGGCGAGAGGGAAACCGGGGAGCCAAGGCAAAAACAAAACCAAAGAGCTGGGGAAGGAAGAGGCTGTAGTTGGGTTGAAAAAAGATTTTTTTCTTTTTCCCAGGCTTGGGACAACCTGAGCATTTCTGCTACTAAAAGGAGAAAAGTTGGTACAAAGTAGGGAGAAACAGAAGAGGGAGGGGGGTGGTTGAGGGAGAGGCGGAAAGAACCCGTGGACGCGGATTAGATATTTGAAGATATTAACACATTCTGTTTCCTTTTTGTATATGACGTTTTTATGTTCTATATTATATGTAATTACTATTTATTCCCTATCTTTTAGAGAAACATACTGAAGTATTACAGGTGAAATGACACAGTGTCTGGAATGGGCTCCCAATTATCCAAGGCAGGCGTTGGGCAGGGGCAGGAACGGAGGCAGAGGGGAAGCAGGATTGTCCATAAGCTGGGTGATGAGGCTCATTATTTTATCTTTATATGTTGCAGTTTTTCCGTAATCTTAAAAAGCGATGGCGGGGGGGGGGGGGGGGGGGTGGGGAGGCTCAGTTCACCTCCGTCCATAAGGCTCTGGCTTAGGGACTGTAAAGATCTCCTCATCTAGTAACTGATAACAGACACAGGAATGCCCGACACTTAAAACGTGGTCCAAAACCCCACATTTATCCCCATCCCTTGAGAACAGGCCACCTGTCAACATGCCTGGCACAGAGGCGGTGACCAACGTGCATCCGGACGCTCATTGGCTTCCTTCTCTGGTGCAGACTCACCTCAGTTTGTCACACATGACCCAGGGCCCACGTAAAGACTCGCAGCTGTTCTGAATTAATCTGAATTAATCGGGTGCATTTGATGGATGCTAGACACATGTCCCCCAGCACGTTCATATGCCACCATCTCCCCCTTGTACACCCTGCTCAGCGATAAATGCATGGCATGCCCTAAGTGAATCTCGACTGGCTGATCAGATCAAAGGAAGATGGACCAGAGATTTTTAAAATAGCCCACAGAAGGGACCAAACTCGAGGTCCACGTCCCAGGAGACCGTTTACACGGCAATAAAACAACAGTCGCCCATTTCCCATAGACTTCTTCACATGTGGCCCTCAAGACGGGCTTGCTATCGTCACTATCAATCCTACTTTCGGGATCTCTAGAAAAGAGTTATGATCAAAAAGGTTAAAAGGTCTATTTTTAAAATGAGGGAACTCATCAAGCAAAGAAAGAAGAGGAGGAAGAGGAGGAGGAGGAGGGTGCAGAAGAAGAGGAAAAGGAGGGAAGGGGGAGCAGCCTGGACACATCCTGGGGAATATGGAGACAGGACGCCTGGAGGGCGGCTAGACGTTCCTTGGGGGCCAGCGGTATCAGCCTCCCACAATCCAAGTGAAGGCTCACGGGAGAAAGCAGGACCAATGTGTGTGCTGCAAGACGGGGAGAGGAGGAGATCCCGCAGGCTCTGTGGCCCGGAGAAGACACCTGCTGGGGGCTGGGTTCAGCTGTCCCCGGACCTACCTCCTCCTGCATCCCACACTCAAGCAGCATTGTCACACAGGCCTCGATGGGAAAGGCGATCTCCCGGCCGCTGATCATCAGGTGCTCCTCCAGAGGCTTCCCGAAGGAAGGCTTCTCCACCCAGGCCTCTGAGCAGGGAAGCAAGAGAGGGGCCCGTCAGCAGTCAGTGAAGGGCACTCATGCTCGAATATTTCTTTTCCTCTGGTCAAAGATCTGCCTGACTCCCCAAGACACGGAGGCCCCGCTGAGTCTCCATTCTTGTGGTTTGGGGAGGAGGGAGGAGCCCGGCGGGGCAGACGGCCGGTGAGCTGTGTCCAGACCTGCCAGGCTTCGTGCTGGATATGCACCAACCACACACACCCATGCACACCCCCCAACTCATCCCCTGAAGGGAGCAGTGTGTGTGTGGGTATGCTGGCTCAAAGGACCAGCGTGGGAAGTTCTAGAGGCTCGTCTCAATGTGGGCCTGTTGAGAGGTGCGTGAGGGTGGAGGAGATCGGGGCCTGAGGGTCTCGTCCCAGCGGGCAAGCGGCCTCACCCACCTCCCCGCTCCAAGAAAGGTCTGCACTTACCCTGTTGTGCTTTTATCTGAGGCAACACAGCCTGCAAGAGGGCCAGTGACTTCCTGTGGTACTCTGCTTGCACTTCGATGAGCTGAGGAGACACAAGGGCGAGCATCCCCTTTGCTGGAGGGTGGGGAGCACAGCTGCTGTGCACCGTGGGGGGCTCCACGTGAAGGTGCTACCTGATTCGCAGGGAGGGTGGCAGAGTCCCCTGCTCTCTCTCAGGCCGCCTCAAATGATGACTCGAGCTTGCCTCCTCCTTAGCCTTGGGAGCAAAGGAGTCCCCAACAAGTGGACATTTTCGAGGCAGGAGAGCCACTGAGGATGAGGGGGGACCACCCCGGGCCTGGCGCCTGACACAGACGGCTTGCCTTCACCGTAACCTTACCTTGCCTTGCACCCCATGCTCAAAGCAAAGGCAACAGACAGAGGTACAACAGGAAACTATAAACGGGGAACACATTTAGAAATCCATTTGCCTAGAAGACAGAGCTAAATGCTTGGGTGTATACATCTTGGTTTCTGCAAAGTCAGTTTAATATATAAGTGATCAGAAACCATGTGGCTTGGTCCGCAATCCTCAAGGACCTTGGGAGGTGAAATTACTCTGCCTCCATGATATAGCCCCCAAAACCCAAATTCTTTCAATTTCCCTGTTTTGACCCTCCCGCCACTAAAACAGCTGCTGAAATGTTAACGAGCAGATGAACCCCGGTAAGCAACAGTCCTGCCATTTCTGTTCTGAGACCCCCACCCCACAACTGGGTGTGCCTGAGGGAAAGGGGAGAGAATCGCTCCATTTAAACGCTTGGCACGCAGGGCAGATACTATTATCTCCAAGTAAAAACTAAACACTAGTTAAGAATTAAATTAAAAAAAAAAAAGAATCAGAACATTGGGGAAAAAATGGTACGTAAATGGCAGGGAGCCAGTCCAAGAAAGCTTTGGAATGTCAAAAATGTCATTAAGTTCCAGAAATTCTAAAGTATTATCTCTGTAAATATACCCAATGGAATATACTTGAGAAAGTGCTATTATTTTAAAATAAACTTTCCAGGCTGGAAGGAATGCTTATCAGTTCTTTTTTGGGGGTCAAGGGAATGCCTCTCAAGGTCTGGACCACTCACTGATCACAGTGTTGGGGGACTGCTACCGGCCCAGGGTGCTTACAATTTTAAAATTTGCAGGATTTCTCCTTCTTACCTTCCTTATCATCCCATCACTTCCCCAATCATTTAAGGTTTGAGTTTTGTCCCCAGCTTAGAAGGCACGTGAACTTAACTGGATTTTTAATTTGTATTTTTTCTCTCAAGTTTTTTTTTTTTTTAATTAGTGCTGGTTTTGTTTTATTTTGTTTTCGACTTGCCTTGCACTTACCCTGGTAGAGAGCCAGGGTCTTAATTATTTGGACCAGATTATTCAAGTATGGATGACTCAGATCCTGTTTCTCTCGGGTCTAAATCTGCTTTCATCGATGAGAATCAGGCAAATAGGCCCCATTAATCACCGTATACCTACTTGTCATTGTCTTCGGCCAAAATCGAAATGAGAAACAATTATGAGCTGGGGGCAGGGTTATCTTCTTCTCCCCAAGTTCCTTGTTTATGACAGACCCGGCTTTTGTGACCTTGGCCCGACTGACATTTGGGACTGAGTCATTCTTTGCTTTGGGGGACCATCCCATGCACTGGAGGATGCTTAGCCTCACCCTTGACCTCTCCTCCCTAGATGCACCTCCTCCCCCTCATGGTGATGGCCTCAAGTGCCTGTAGACATGGCCAGACATCCACTGGAGGAGGGAACAAAATCACCCTCTGGTTGAGAACCACCGCCACAGACCACGGAGTCGTGATCACCTTCATAGATGGGTTGAGTTTTATTCTTAGGTTTTTAGAGAAATCCATACAAGGAGAAATAGAAGACTGGACTTATTCACAGTCAGAAGAGTTAAAAACCATACTCTTTCCCATGAGGTGCTCCACCGAGCGCCCTTCGGTTCCATGCCACGTTCCTTCCTGTTCACATCCTGACTCTTGTGAGCAAACCCGACGTGCTCTTACCTTTCTAGACTCTTACCGTTTGAAAGTAGTTTGCATAGTCGATTTCTTTGGCCACAAAACTGTACATGTCTGCTGAGAGCTGGTCCTGTGGAAGGTAAAATGCACAACCGAAGTAAAACAGAGAACACTCTAGCGGCTAATGCATGAGCCTAGACTTCGTAGAAGCAAGAACCTTCACTGCTGTCTAATCTCATTTTAAATGATTCCCGCCATGGCCTGGACTTTTCTCATGGGCATTCCCGCGTTTCCCAGTCATGACTCCAGAGAATGAGTAAGTGTGGAAAGAGCACCTCTGCCAGGCAATTTCCCCAGGGATTATAAAGCATGAACCACGTCCAGAGTCAGGAAAGCTGGTGTGGGGGAGTGATGTGCAAATTACTTCCATACATCTCTGTAGTCTGTGTCACCACTCCTGAAAATGGTCCGCCCTTTCTTTTCCTTGATGGTTGCACTGCTTTGCTCTCCTTCGCCCCCAACACTGACTGGTCCATCACAAGCATATGGGAAAGAGGTGGAAACGCACCAATTTGGGGGAAGTTGGCAAAGACAGATGGGCAGGTTCAAAGGAGGGTTGCTGATTCGAAATTTGGAAAAACCGGGATTTAGTCAATGCCCCAGGCAAATCTCATGGTGTTAACTGTCCTTCGCCATCCGGCTCTGCGTGGGATCAGGGGGGCAACGACCTAACACTGCATCTGAATCTGGAATGTGTCCTCCCCGGAGGAGAACAGTTTCAGTTCCACAGAAACACCCATAGCGAGGTACGGTAAAAGTACATTCTGGGAAGGATGCAGACTCGGTCACTAACCATGATTTTTAGCATGCTGTGTGTGTGACCTTGTCTGCACAAGCCAGGTGAGCTCTAAAGGTCCTCCCTGTCTGGGAGCCTTAAGTAGGAGATCTTTACAAGGGATGCTTAGTTGAGAGAAGAATCTATGATGTCTGCGTTGAGGAAAATAGGAGAACAGCACAAGAAAGCTGATCCAGATGCTGAATGAATTCAAGCGACCCACTACGTGCTTCAGCAAAAGCCTGATGCATGGAAACCTCAAGCATTCTGCACCAACCCCACCAACCCTCAGCCCCTCCAGCTGTCCATTAAGCTATTCTCAGTGAGAACACTGGGATGTGAGCAGCACTCTGTTTCCTCTTTAAGTATCCTTGACAGGCAAACCGTGTGGAAGAGTTCTTGTACCCAAGGCACAGAGTTAAAAGGGAAATCTGTTTTCTGGAGAGCTTTTTTTTTTTTTTTTTTTTTAAAGATTTTATTTATTTATTTGACAGAGACAGAGACAGCGAGAGCAGGAACACAAGCAGGGGGAGAGGGAGAAGCAGACTCCCCGCCGAGCAGGGAGCCCGATGCGGGACTCGATCCCGGGACCCTGGGACCATGACCTGAGCCGAAGGCAGTCGCTTAATCAACTGAGCCACCCAGGCGCCCTCTTTTCTGGAGAGCTTTAAGCACAGATTAGTCAATGCTACACTTGGTCCAGTTTCAAAGAATTAAGAAAGAGGAGGGGGAAATGAATTAACATTCGTTGGGAACAATCTAAGTGCCAAGCACAATGTCACTTGGAGTTCTCATCTAACTCTCTTAGGGTAAAGTGCTCAATTTCCAATTTTGGATGAGTGGCTACCGAGAGTTCAAGGATCTTATCTCCTGTCTGTCCTCCACCATCTGAAATGTGCTTTGCACATTAGTAGGGGCTTTGTAACTATTTGCTGATATAAGGGATGGAGAAACGCAGGCTCAGCAATGGTAACTTTCCCAAGGAATAAAATGGGTTCTAAGCCTCAGCTCCCCCTCATCGGAGCATCCTGGGAATGAAAGCCTTCGTGGGGGGCGCCTGGGTGGCTCAGTTGGTTAAGCGACTGCCTTCGGCTCAGGTCATGATCCTGGAGTCCCGGGATCGAGTCCCGCATCGGGCTCCCTGCTCGGCAGGGAGTCTGCTTCTCCCTCTGACCCTAACCCCTCTCATGTGCTCTCTCTCATTCTCTGTCTTAAATAAATAAAATCTTTAAAAAAAAAAAAAAAAGAAAGAAAGCCTTCGTGGGGCTGCTGAATCTAGCAAAGGTTCTAGAGGAATCGACTTCGTCTGCCATCCACCCCCCCGCCCTCGCCAAGCAGCTTTCTTTGGTCAGGAGACATCCATCACTGGCAGTCAGTTCTGAGGGAGGTATGTCAAGTCAGGGAAAACACAAAGGGTCAAAGGATCAAAATGGCTCAGCAGGCAAAGGAGGGACCCCTGAAAGACTAAATGTCACACTGAATACACCATCAGTGACTCAGCATTCGAGCTTTGCCAAAAGATAATCCTAGAAAAGGCAGACAGACTGTCTGTGAGTGCCCTCAGGAATACCACAAGGTTTTTTAAAGGTATAATTAGATTACTGTCTTATTGAGTTAACAATACGGGTCCCAAATAAGCCACACTCCAAAGTCAGAAATAAAAGTGGAAACTAAATCCAATTTCCATGTATCTAAATCATTACTGAATTTTCTTTACAAAGAAAAAAAAAAAAAAAAAACAACACATCAATAATCACCAGAGTTTCATGTGCTTCAAAAATCATTTGTTTTCTGATTTGGCAACCAATCCACACTCAGAAAGATACAGAGTGAAAAACCAAATTCACCTGCCATCCCACCACACAGAGATAAGCTCTAAATACCATGATGGCTGATCATTTTGTATCTATTTTAATGAGTCATATGTTTTGTATGATTGCTTGGTTTACAAAAATGGGACCAGATGGTTTTGTAGCTCATTACCCCCCAGATAAACATTCTTTCTAGTGGCCACTCCTTATAGTTAAATTTAAAAAATATTAGCTAGATAGTCATGACTTGGGATATTAGGCTTTTGGTTAAAAAAGAAAAAAAAAACATGACAGCTGGGCCTATCATATTCAAACTTCAGAAAATCAATAATAATGAAATATTCAAAGAAGCCAGAGGTTAAAAACATTTGCCAGGAGAAGACCAAAGATAAGAATTACATCTGAGGGGCGCCTGGGTGGCTCAGTCATTAAGCGTCTGCCTTCGGCCCAGGTCATGATCCTGGGGTCCTGGGATCGAGTCCCACATCGGGCTCCCTGCTCCGCGGGAGGCCTGCTTCTTCCTCTCCCACTCCCCCTGCTTGTATTCCCTCTCTCGCTGTGTCTGTCAAATAAATAAAATCTTTAAAAAAAAAAAAAGTCACATAAAGAATTCAAAGACCAAATATTTAAAAAAAAAAAAGAATTACATCTGACCTTGCCTCAGAAACCATGCAAGCCAGAAGAGGGTGGGGTAAAATATTTAAAGTGTTGAGAAGAAAAAAAAACCAAAACCAAAACCAAAAAAACAAAAACAAAACCCTTCAACCGAGAATTCTGTACCCTACAAAATTACCTTCAAAAGGGACTTGAAGAAACTTTGTTGCCCACAGACCTAATAAGAAATGTTAAAAAAAAAAAAAAAAAAAAAAAAAGTTCTTTAAGAGAGAATGAAAAAGATACAGGTCAGAAACTCAGACCTACACAAAGAAGAGAAGAGCATCAGAGAATGGGTAGTGAAGCTACAATAAAACTTTTTTCTTAATCAAACTGGTGTTTGTTCATAATGATAGCAACAATGTATCCATATCTATGTGACGTTTTCTTACTAAGAGATACTTGCACTATAAATGAAACAGTATCTAGCTATTCCAAAGTCGATTTGGATTAGTTGTAAGTGTATACTGCAAACTCTAAGGCAACCACTAAAAAAACCTAAAACAAAAAAGTATAATTGATATGCTGAGAAAGGACAGAAAATAAAACCATATAAAATGCTAAAGTAAAACTCAAAAGGCAGAAACCCTGAAGGCGGAAATAGTAATAGAGAACAAGGGCAACCAATAAAAAATAGGAACAATTATGGTAGATATTAATCCAACTATATTCAATAATTATTTGAACAAAAATGAAAAGACACCAATTAAAAGGCAGAGATTGTCAGAGTGGATCAAAAACCAAGGCCCAACTATAAGTACAAGAAACCCGCTTTAAATATAAAGATATGTGTAGATTATGGGGCGCCTGGGTGGCTCAGTCGTTAAGTGTCTGCCTTCGACTCAGGTCATGATCCCAGGGTCTTGGGATCGAGCCCCACATTGGGCTCCCTGCCCAGTGGGAAGCCTGCTTCTCCCTCTCCCACTCGCCCTGCTTGTGTTCCCTCTCTCGGTGTGTCTCTGTCAAATAAATAAAATCTTTAAAAAAAAAAAAAAGATATGTATAGATTAAAAAGATGGAGAAAGGCATACCCTGTTAACACTAATCAAAAGAAAGTGGGAGTGGCTGGCTATATGTCCCCTAGACTGGCATTCGGAGTGAGAGAAGTTATCAAGGATAAAGAGGGACAACATTAATGCTAAAGGGGTCATTCTACAAGATGTAACAATCCTTCGTGCGTGTGCACCTAACAACACAGCATCAAAGTACATGCGGCAAAAGTGATAGAACTGCAAAGAGAAATACAGGAATCCACTCTTATAGCTGGTGACTTTAACACCCATCTATCAGAAATGGACAGCTCCAGCAGGGAGAACTGCAGTATGGACAGAGCTCAACTCAACAGCACCATCCATTAACTAGATAGAGCTGACATCCACAGACTACTTCATTCAACAACAGCAGAATACACATTCTTCCTGAGCTCGCAAGGAATGTCCACTAAGACAGATCACATCATGGGCCATAAAACACATTTTGACAAATCTAAAAGAATCGAAATCATACAGTGTTGGCTCTCTGACCACAGTGGAATTAAACCAGAAATAAAACTACAGAAATAGAGCTGGAAAAAACCCCCAATACTTGGAGATGAAACAACACAATGCTAAATAACAACCTGATTTAAAAATGGGCAAAAGACCTGAACAGACATATCACCAAAGTATATGTACAGATGGCAAGTAAGTGTGTGAAAAGATGTTCATCATCTTACGGCATCTGTGAAATACAATTTAGAACAACGAGACACCACTGCATCTCTGCTGGAATGGCCAATACTCAAAACACAGACCACACCAAATGCTTCAACCTTGAGGTGGAAGATGCCTGGGATATTTTCCCATGCAAAGGAATACACGTATATAAACAAGTTTTTAAATGGCAGACATCAACAAAGCCAAATGGCAAATAGCAGACTGGAAAAATGATCTGCAACACAACAGACAGAAGAAAGTTTAATACCCCTAATATGCAGAGAAAAAAATTTATAAATTGATATTTAAGAAAAACAGAAACGTTGGTCCAATTGCCAATACAAAAAGGCAATTTGCCAACCTGGGAACGTCTATGTGTATCTGAAGAATATCCAATAAAGACACAAAGATCCACTCAGCATTACTAATAGTCAGGGAAATTAAAATTACAGTAACAGAGATAAGTCAGCTTTTTCCCCTTCACCAGACTGGCAAAAGTTGAAAACAGGAACAATATACATCACAGGGAAAGATGTGGGGAAATGTGCAATTTTGTATATTGCTGGTGGGAATGTGAACTATTTCCTTTTGAGAGAAGTGAACTGTCACTATCAAAATTTAAAATGTATAGTCTTTGACCTAAAAATATCACTTTGGGAAAGCTATCCCATAAAAAAAAAATTACCAGTGCATAAGAATATACATATAAAGATGCTGACTGTATCATTCCTGGTGAGGGCAAAAAACAAAACATACTAGTTTGAATACCCATCAACAGGAAAAGAGTTACACAAATCATGGTGTATACGTATCCCTATGATGGAATACTACGGACTTTATTAAAAAGACTAAGTTAGAGCGATAGCTACTAACCTGGAGAGATATCCAGGCTGTATTAATTGAGAAAAGCAAGTGGTAAATTAATATAAGCAACAGAACTGTTCTATAAACACACACACACACACACACACACACACACACACACAAAACAAGTAACTAGGAAAATTCTATGAGCGTATGTTTGTATGATTATGAAAAAAAGGGGTGGGAGTCTATATAAAGGCTCTACAGCTGACCTCCTTTATCTTTATCACTTTTATGGCCACTCAGCATGTAACAGAGCACCATTGTTCACAACAATTCCGAATAAATATTGGTGAAGAAGGGGAATTGGCCACTCTCTCTGGAAACAGAGGGGTTGCTGGGTAGGAATGGGGGGCAATTACTGGTGTTTCTTCTTGATATATTTTCATGCTTTTTCACTGATTATGGCGAAACGTATTACTTCTTTAATCTTTCAAAGGGAACTGAACATATTTTTTTTGGTAAAAAAAACAGCACACGTAAAGAGCTACAGAACAGTGAAGGTATTAAACTCCTGTTCTGACGTACTTGGAGAGTCATATCCAGCATCCCCTCAACACCACTGTCTCTTGTCTGTTACGGGGTGATTTTGTAAGAAACGGGACTCTTAACTAAAGAACACAAGTCCACGGTAAAAATGGGTAGACACTACACAGAGTCAAAGTGAGATCAGCATGAGAGTTAGACTTCACAAATGGCACCAGCTAAGTATTTGTCTTTTACACGGGAGTTCAACTGACAAATCAGCCGTACTCACGATGTGTCTTGGGACCTGATGAAGTATTTCAAAGTCTTACTTTGCTCGAGTCCATGGTACTGTAGGTGGAGAGATCATGAATTCTTTACCGACTCGTCAGGGTTCCTAATTCCAGACAGCAATTCTATCTGACCCTGAACGTCACCTGAATGCAAGGTTAAGCCACCCCGCACAGAGCGGCTATAAAAAGAGAAGCCAGAGGGCAAGCTGACAAGACTAGAGAAAGCCACAAAGAACAGAGATGTCTGCATGCCAAGTGGTGACGCTCTTTTAAAACCGTATGAGATTAGGGGGCGCCTGGGTGGCTCAGTCGGTTAAGCATCTGCCTTTGGCTTGGGTCGTGATCCTGGGGTCCTGGGATCAAGTCCCTCATGGGGCTCCCTGCTCAGCGGGGAGTCTGCTTCTCCCTCTGCCTCTCCCCCAACTCACGCATGCTGTCTCTCAAATAAATAAAATAAAATCTTAAAAAAGCAAAAAACAAAAAACAAAAACGTATGAGATGAAGACAACAGGTGGGTAGCCAGCACGCTTCCAGAAAATGTGATCCTCTTGTTCCTTGGATCTAAACCGGAACGGACATATCTACGTGTATATATAGATGTGCATATACACAGAGTCTCATGAACGGGGTCTTGCTAGTTCTGCCCCATACAACATTTGTGGCAAAGATGGGAAACGTCTGAACAGGTGTAACAAAGGGCTTCTGACATTCCCAAGGGCAGAGGCATGGATTTCTTAGAATGCGACATTCCTCTCTTAACAAGAGGGAACTCCTCTTTTCGCGGACTATCTCCCTGGTCAGCATTTCAACTTCACAGTTGACTATGTCCCAGGAAGCAGGAGATGGGTCAAGTGACTCAGGAAATATCATTACCAGGTGAACAAAAAGATAAACAATTTAATACCAACAGCGAGGCAAGGTTGGTCTACTGTCTAAATTCTCAACTGTTCCACCCGGCCGAGAGTCCATTCTGTGGGACTCAGGTACCTCACAAAAGCTTCACAGAGATACCAAGGCTACTTCCTCTGTGCCCGACGCATGGGAACCCTGCTGCTAACGCACTGCTGTCCTCCCTGTTGAGGCCGCCTCGAAGCCCCCAACTCTTAGGGCTCACCCCAGGCTCTAGAGACACCAGCAGGCAAGCTTGGGGACATTCAGCTCAACCAGAGCTCCCGCTTAGGTTTTAATAAAATGCCAGTGAGGAAAAAGGGACTCCCTTAGGGTTCCCCCATCTGTCCCGGTAAAGAGGAGCAAAGAGGGGGGGGGGGGGAGGGTACCCTGCAAATCTCCACTCTGTTGGCAGCTTCCTCCATTTCTTCCCTGAGGGCATCAGCTTTGGCACCCACAGGCTGCAAGCCGCCGGACAGACCTGAAGACTTGGAAGTCTGCTGCCACCTGATGGAAAACAGGAGAAAAAGAGGGGAGGCGTGAGACAGGTGGAGAGCCCTGGGAATAACACCGTGGGGACGCGGAGAAGAGAGCGGCTTACAAACACTACCCAGGAGGAAGGGGGCAGCTGTGGCCGGACACGGAGGGGACAGGCATGCCCCAGCCTGCCACCATTTCCCCGGAAATGTGTCGCCCGATGACCATCACCGGTGCTTTGTCCGAGGCCCGGTCTATGTCATCCCCATATGCTCCCTGCCTTCCCCGTGGGCTCGGAGTCTGGAAACACTCGCCGACGTGGCCGGAGCCAGTCGCCGGTGTCAGCTGGGAGAGAGAAGCAGAGGAGAAGCAGAGGAGAATCAAAACGAGTCCGAAGGCCCAAATCTCCACCGGTCAGCACAAAAAAGCTTCCCGTCGACACTCGGATACCGCGTTCGTATTTCCTTCGACGTCTGTCCTTGTGCAGGGACAGCAGGTGTCGGAGGAGGCGGCTCGGGAAAGTGTCGTGGCGAAGTACAGATGTTTCTGCCGGCCCTGGCATTATCAGGGAATTACCAAGAGCCCCGAAGGAAGGTTCCGATCACACAAGACAATATAGGAGTTGCAGCAGGGATGAGCAGTGGGTTCTTTTTCCACGGAGTCTGTACATTCAGAGGCTTATAGGGGCCCTGGAGTAAGAGCACCAAGTCAGATGGGTCAGTATCTTAAAAAACCAGTCCACCCTTTGTTTCCCTACTTGTAACTGGGACAGTTGAGATGCACAACCACTTCACGGCCCTAAGAGAAACAATAGGGTCGTTAGGATGACAAAGGGCGGCCAACAGCGGACTGCAGTCTCTCTGGGGGGGGGGGGTGATCAGGGATCGGGAGGGACAGTGAGGGGAAGGGGACCCTGGTGGGGGTGCTGGCCTGCCTCAGTTGACAAGAGACGCTGGAAACCGTCAGGTGAACACTCCCAGTGAAATAGGGCAACAGACTATAAACAGTTTTGCTTAAACACCATTCAGGCTGGGCGCCTGGGTGGCTCAGTTGGTTAAGCGTCTGCCTTCGGCTCAGGTCATGATCCCAGCGTCCTGGGATCGAGTCCCGCATCAGGATCCCTGCTCTGCAGGGAGCCTGCTTCTCCCTCTGCCTCTCTCTCTCTCTCTCTGTCTCTCATGAATAAATAAATAAAATCTTTACAAAAAAAAAAAAATGCATTCATGTGGGGAGGGGGGGCGCCTGGGTGGCTCAGTCGGTCGGGCATCCGCCTCTTGATTTCGGCTCAGGTCATGATCTCAGGGTCCTGGGATCGAGCCCCAGGTCTGGCTCCGTGCTTAGCGGGGAGTCTGCTTGAGATTCTCTCTCTCCCTCTCCCTCTGCCCCTGCTCGCACTCGCTTTAAATAAATAAATAAAATCTTGAAAAAAAAAATGCATTCACAGGAAAAGGACTTAAGAAGGCTTTGGGATGTCAAGCTGGCTTGAAGGTCCAGAGATGGACACACATGTCTTGGGAACCATTCATTCCTCATCCGAGTTAAGAATTCAGGGCAAATTACAAAGGAAATAGTCTACTCAAAGATGTTGAAAAATCTAAACTAACAGATACGGATTGCAAAAATTCCTGGGTAGTTCTTTCTCATATGGTTTGCCCGACAGAAATGATCTGTTTAATAAACTCCCGGTTTAGCCACTTGAAACAGAGTATTAAAGCGTTGTGGGATTTTTTTTGTCAAATAAAATAGGAGATGTCGTGGCTATAATTTAGATTGCTGATAATGAATATGGTAGATTATGAGATTAAGCTCAGGGGTGCCTGGCTGGCTCAATGGGTAGAGCACATGGCTCTTGATCTCAGGATCTCAGGGTCATGAGTTCAAGCCCCACATTGTGTGTGGAGCCTACAAATAAATAAACAAACAAACAAACCTGCAACCACCATGTGGCTCATGCTATCTCAAGAAAAAACAACTAACCAACATATGTATGAAAAAAAATTAAGTAAACAGACACTGATTTTTTGAGGCTTCGAAGATCTGGATTCGATTTTTTGTAAAAACCTCAATCATCCTT
Source organism: Neomonachus schauinslandi (assembly GCF_002201575.2). Classification (NCBI taxonomy): domain Eukaryota; kingdom Metazoa; phylum Chordata; class Mammalia; order Carnivora; family Phocidae; genus Neomonachus; species Neomonachus schauinslandi. Next base: position 6,820,053 of record NC_058417.1, on the reverse strand, counting down.
AATGTGTGTCTATTAAAATGAAGATATTTCCCCAAACTACCTTCCTTTTCTTTCCTATTTCCCTCTGTCTTCTCCCCTAAATATCTACTTTAGATAATCTCTTGGCAGTTTAGATCTTTCCCCCTCCCTTTATAGGGAACTTTATTCGCAATAGAGAAGTAACCTACTTTGAGATTACAAAATAGTGATAAGATGCAGAATGAGAGGGGCGCCTGGGTGGCTCAGTCGTTAATCATCTGCCTTCGACTCAGGTCATGATCCCAGGGTCTTGGGATCGAGCCCCGCATCGGGCTCCCTGCTCCACAGGAAGCCTGCTTCTCCCTCTCCCACTCCCCCTGCTTGTGTTCCCTCTCTCGCTGTCTCTCTGTCAAAAAAAAAAAAAAAAAAAAAAAAAAAAGCAAAAAGAGGGGGGGGAAAAAAAATAATAAAATAGCAAGGAAAACATGGGAAAATGTGTATGGACAGTAATCTGTTGGGAAAAGAGACCATAATCATGAATTTCAAGGTATGGTGGCCTTGTCAGACATCTGTTCTGTAAATAAACTCAAGCACTTCCCTGCTCCGGCAAGAGAAGAAACCAGGGATTCTCGGCCAAGAAGTCTGAGCTTTCAAATTTGCAGAGCAGAAAGTTCCAGGCATTAAGGAGGGCACGTGATGTAATGAACACTGGGTGTTATATGCAACTGATGAATCACTGAACTCTACCTCTGAAACTTAAAATACACTATATGTTAATTAATTGAATTTTTTTTTAAAGATTTTTAAAAATTTATTTATTTGAGAGAGAGAGAATGAGAGAGAGAGCACATGAGAGGGGGGAGGGTCAGAGGGAGAAGCAGACTCCCTGCCGAGCAGGGAGCCCGATGCGGGACTCGATCCAGGGACTCCGGGATCATGACCTGAGCCGAAGGCAGTCGCTTAACCAACTGAGCCACCCAGGTGCCCAATTAATTGAATTTAAATAAAATAAAAAGAAGAAAGTTCTGCTCTGATGTGACACCGTTATTAGCTGGGAAAGGTGCCATTGCTATATGGCTGGGGGAGGTAGAGACGGAATACTACCTTTAATGAAGGCTAGAGGAGAGAAAAGGGCCAGAAATAAGGGTATGGAATTTTAGGGATCAGGAAAAGGGTCAAGAGGGCAAAGGCAAGAGGAGTTCAGGGCAACGGGAAGTCGAAAAGAGGAATTTTTGGAAGGCAGACAGGAACGTTCCTTTAGAGGGACATTTATTATTTCATCTGTCCAGTCTCCTTTCCTCTGTCATTGGCATCCTCCGGTTTGTGAGGTCCTGCTCTGATGTGTGGGCCAAAGGGAGCTGCCAGGGTTGTTTTGTTTTGTTTTAAGATTTATTTATTTTAGAGAAAGAAAGAGAGAGAGCAGGGGAAGGGGCAGAGGGAAAAAACATCCAAGCAAAGCAGATTCCTGCTGAGCAAAGAGCCTAATGCAGGGCTTGATCTCACAACCCATGAGATCAGGACCTGAGCTGAAACCAAGAGTCGGACGCTTAACCAACTGAGCCACCCAGGTGCCCCGGGAACCTGCCGATTTTGCAATGACCCTCACGGTGAGTGGCCCAGGTGAGGGTCCCTGATGCAAGCCAAGCCCACACCCATCCTTCATCACCTTGACCAACTGACAGGCCAAGGAAGTGGCATCTAAGCAAAGTCTAGACAAATGAACCCTCTCCTCTGTACTTTTACAATTAGAACAAAAGGAACAGGTCTCATGCTGGGGAGACAGGAGCCCAAGGGACTATGAAGACACTGGATCTAAGATGCCTGTATGCGGGAGAGGTAGGAGGTGAGGAACAGCTTCTAAGCCAATGAGACTGTGCAGTCCGTCCTGGAGGCACTAAAATCTCTCCTAATTAGCTACTTCTTTAATTCCATGAGCTGCCCAGTATCCATCCCCCAATTCTCCTGTTTTATCTATATTAGTTCACCTGCTTCCAGAGAAGGCAGGTGTCTTAATCTGCCCGGGCTGCCATGACAATATACCATAGAGTAGGTGGCTTCAGCAACAGAAATTAGTTTTCTAGAAGTTCTGGAGGCTGGAAGCTCCAGATCGAGGTTCTGGCAGGGTTTGGCTTGGTGGAGGCTCTCTTACTGTCTCCTCGCTTGGGCCTTTCCTGTGAGTGAGTGTGTAAAGAGAAAGAAATCTCTCCCTTCCTCTTCTTAGAAGGCCACCAACCCAACTGGATTAAGGCCCTACCCTTATGACCTGACTTAACCTTAATGAGTTCTGAAAGGTCCTATCTCCAGATAGAGTCATATTAGGGGGTTAGAGCTTCAACATGTGAATTCGGGGAGGGAGGATGAAATTTAGTCCACAGCTATTCAGCAGAAGCATAAAGTGTTCTGGACCGAGAACGGTTGATCTTGAGATACATCCTCAGAAAAACTGAGGCAGCCTTTGGGAAGAAACGGGGCTCCTTCTGCAACCACTGCCAAACCAAATCTATCACAGAAAAGACACTGTGTATCATTCGATTCAATTCAATTCGCAATCTTAAATTCAGCATAAAGCTTCCTTGAGTTTTTCCTCCAGCCTCCTTATCTATCATCTTTTACTCAACTTCTAAGCTTTTGTCTTCTCTGAGGATATTAAGGCTTGTACGACTGGCTTTCCAAGCAGACAAGCCAGATTTACTCGAATCGAGGCGAATACACACCTTGGATTCAGACCTAATTAAACATTGGATAAAGGAGGTGGATTTGACAGTATCCGCCCAAGTTGTAGAATTCAAGGTAACTCAGGAACGACAAAAAGGGACTAAAGAAAGGTTTGGTAATCCTGCAAAGAAAAGAACCTACAAAGTGACCACAGTGGGAGGCAGGGTGGGGCGGGGGTGGGGGCAGGGAGAACCCACTATTCCAGAAGAGCAGCTGGTAATCCTTGCTATTCAACGGTATAGCATCTGGTCTTACCCTCACTGCTGTATCTTGGGGTGCGGTCCTCATGCTGACTCAAGAGTGAGGGGTTAGGGAAAAGGCAGGAAGTTGGGGTGGGTTGGCTTCTGAAAAGACAAGGGTTGTCAAGGGTCTCGACTGAAGTTTAGAAGCATAAAAATTTGGACGGGGGAGGTAGAGATCTCCTGACAATCAGCATGTCTTTACTCCTCGTGTGACTCCCCAGATGTGGGTCTTGAATGCTGATGTCATGGGCGGCAAGTGGACGTGGTCTGAGGATACGGTAGTCGGTGATGCCAAATCCATACTCCCCACGCAGCCTGCTCAGTCTTCCTCCACAAGCGCTAAGGAGAGAGCCTCAGACCTGGGTCGGAAAAACTTTGACAACTTTCCTCCTCCTCTTCCTTCTTAACAGAAGGAGATGAGCTTCGGGATCACAGCCTTCCATAGGCAACAAGATGTAAAGTTTAACATCACTGGCTTTGCTTTTGTCCCGTTCACTTCTGTGTCTACCTGGCATTTACAGCAAAGGGTAGTGCCTTTCGATGTGTGGTAGGGCTCTAACATTTTTTGGACGGATTCATTTTGAAGAAGCGGACTGACTTTTTTCGAGATGCGTGGGTTCAGATGTCCAAAACTGGTCGGGTGGACTGAAGTTTGGGAAACGCTAAATTAACGAAAGACATCTTTGTTTCCCTGCTGTTCTAACCTGTTCTATTTCTGGTCTTGGGGGGACCGCCCTACACTTCGTATTGGTCCAGATGCAGAATTCCAGGGTCCCATCTAGCACTTGGGAAGCACTGTGACAAACGTGATCTCAACCGACACTCAACACAACCTCCTCACGTCAACTCATGAACGGTTTTACTACCTACGCGCAGGTGACGGAACTGCAACTCTGGGAGGTTGACTGACTTGATCAAGCTCACAGGTCTCGAAAACAGGTGACCTTGGATCTCACCACCTCACCTCGGACTCCGGCTTCAGGACCCTATATTACATCTCTCAGCCCGAGTAGATCAGTATTTTCTGGTTTTGTTTCTTTTCCTCAAGAAAATTAAAAAGAGGTAAGGAGAGGATTAAAATTGACCTGCAAAGGGCCTCTGGTAGCACCAAAATGTTCCTTCCATATTAATCTTCAGGAACCTGCATTCCTTCCAGTTGCAGAGTTAGGTGCACACACCACTGCGAGAATTAGGAAGCTGTATACCCACCATCAGGACATATGGCGGTCAGAGTCAATGGCATCTCAGGGCCTCTGGAGCCCCCCTGCTATAACAGGCACTTTCCAGAGGCTTCTGAGAGACGCTACAGGAGGAGAGCAGCACAGCTAGAATGCTGCTTCCCTCCTACTGGCCTCAGGTTCAGAGGATGGCTACAGAAAGAAGAGCTACATACCACTGGCTTCAGGAAAAGGTGGGCAGGTCCCAGAACCAGAAATTTCCCCCTTCTTTAGACACAACACCTCACCCACCCTGCCTCTTTGAGCTCAGCTCCTACTATGCCCCCCTTGGCTCTTACCCCGGCCACGCCGCCTTGGTGCTGTACCCTGAATATGGCAGCCTGATCTTCCCCTCACCCTCTGCCTCAGGGCCTTTGCACATGCTGTTCCTGCTGTCATGGACCCAATGTCCTGTGCCCAATCTCTGCATGGCTGCATCCTTGTCATTTAGATCCCAGATCAAGTGTCATCTCTAAGAAGCCTTCTCTGTTTCAGCCTACCTAATGTTGTAGCCTCCCTTTCTCCATCACTCTCTTCTAAAACTGCACCATGCTACCTTCTTCACAGGACTTACAGACTCCTGAAATCGCTATGTGTTCACTGGCCTGTCTAGGGTCTCCGTCTCCCACACTGGGCTACAGCCCCCATGAGAGCAGGGACCCCAAATCTCTGACTCACGACGCTCACCTCCAGTGCCTGCCACGTCGGGGTATTAAGAAAACCTTAAGAGAATGAAAACACACTCAACAAATGCCTCTGCCCACAAACCCCTCCCCACCCCCCAAATACAATCACTTTTCCAAGAAGCAAAAAGGAAAGCAAAGAAACGCTTCTGTACCTTGTTCGTGAAGAATCCATGTCCAGCACCAGCTTTGCTAAGTGTTTCCTCTGCTTCTGAATGTTTGGGATTTCCACCTGTGGTTACAGGACAGAGTCAGACTAAAGCTCCAGATGAATTCTTAAGTGGGCTGGAGGCCTCCCAGTCCTCATTTCCAGAGGAAACCCTCAATTCTCTTGCCTGAGCTAACCGCTGCTCTTTCTTCACTGGACACCTGCCAGGCCATCCATCACCCCGACCCTCTTATGGGACTCTGCACTCTTCTGCTCACTTATTATGCCCGGCCTCATTCTTGCCCCCAGCTCGGCCAGCAAACATGGGCTCCATCCCAGCTCTGTCCACGGCACAAGGGCCACGCGTGGGGAGAAAAGCAGAACGAGCTGACACACAGACCTAATTCAAAACAGACAGCAGCACGACTAGTCTCAGGAGGCTTGAGAGCTGATGGGGGAATGCAATCAGGATGTATTTTTATAGAAATAAAGTAAGACTTCCCCCCCCCCCAAATAAATACCCAATAAACATTACCACAGCTCTGTTCGGCTATGACAAGTTCTTCCATAGTGCCTGGTTGTATGTGGATGCTCTTTTTACATTTTTATTTCTAAAAATGACTTCACTGAACATCCCAGTGTGGGATTCTGGGCCCGGGGCTCAACCAAAGAGGGGCAGGAAGTGCGAATTTAAAAGGGAAAACTGACTATATTGAAACCAAAAATCATCTCAGGCCGCGTCTTTTATATAGAAGGGAGAACCGTGAGGAAGGTCTTCGGAGCAGGGGTGAGTAACGTATGGAGGGGAACCATATCTGATAGGGAAGAGAAGAAGTGGCCCCGGGTTCCTCCAGGCACCACGGAGCCTATAAGCAAAGCTGGAGGGGGACTGGGGACATCTGGTTGGTACAAGCGAGTCTCAGCACCCAGGTCAAGCGCGTCCCTTGGGTTTGCTTCAGGCTTTGCCCGAGACCCCAGGCCACCTTTCCGAAGAGCAAACGGCCTCTCACACATGCACTTGGCTGGGCAACAGCCTATAAGAGGACAGCATCTGAGGAGTCTAGAGCTGATCTCTGTCAAACCACCATATAAAGGATTTTCTCCTTGAAAACTTTTAGGCACTCTGGTTAATGATTTGCCCGTCCATTCTGTGACAGAAATTGCACCAGGGGATGGGGAGGTGCTGGGGGCAGTCCAGGAAGGAAACCAGGCCTGGTCTAGGGCAATGCCGTCCAATATGGTAGCCTCTAGCTTCCTGCGGCTACAGCGTTTTAAATTCGAATGAACAAAAATTAAATAAAATTTAAAAGGTAGTTCCCTCAGTAACACTAAGCATGTTTCAAGAGCTTACTAGCTCCCAGGTGGCTGGTGGCTAGCAAACCATGCAGACACAGAGTGTCTGCAGTTCCATGGGACGGGGCTGGGGCGGTCCTGGATGGCCAATTCACGGCAACTGGCGGGAAGTCAAGGGCTCAAGGCACATAAAATCCCCAACCATTTCCATTCTTACTTGACACAATTTCACTTGGTTGCAGCTAGCCAAATTGTCACGTGGACATCAAGCTGTCTTTGTACCCAAATGGTTTTATTTTGCATCCTGTAAGATCCAAAGATGAAGGGGATGAAGAGTGCACTTATCACAAGAACACTGAGGAAGGTATAGAACTGTTGATTTGCTATACTGTGCACTTGAAACTCACAGAACGCTGTGTGTGAAGTACACTGGAATTAAAGTAAGACAGAATAAAATCGAATTAAATGAAAGAGAAGGGATGCATGTACACATAAGGTGCCAATGGCCCTACAGAGAGTCTCCTCCTGAGATTGGGGGCTGCCGTTCCTTTTCCAGAAGACGGGAGATGGGTGGAGGGCAGGGTTGGTATAGCGTGCAGGCTCTGGTGGGGAAGGACGTTGGGAGCTAGCTTTGTTCCTGTCCCCATTGGAACACCAGGGAAGAAGAGTGTGGGTGGGAGAGAGGACCAGCAGGCAGCGGGAAGGGCTGCCACATCGGGGAATCCAGACCAGGCGGACGGGCAGTGATAGTTCCTGATGAAGAACAGGGTCACCGGGCGGTGTGGCCTCATGCATGCGGCTTACCTCGGCCAACAAAAACAGGGGCTCGATCACGTCTCTCTCCACCTGCAGCTCAAAGTGGATCAGCTCCTGAGCCAGCTTGTCCTCTGTCTCTCCGCAGAGTTTCAGCATCTTCCTGCAACGGGAGGAGAAAGCCATGCTAAATACCCCACAGAGCAAGAGGTCCCTGTATCCAAGCTGCCCAACTTGTTCTGTTCATTTTGATTTCTAAAATTATCCATTTTTTAAATGATGCAAAGTATCTACCACGTGCCTGGAGTAAAGGGAACACGTAGGGAAATAGGAGAGAGAGAGAGATGTAGGGAGAAAAGACTCCTACATGCTGAATGTACAGGCCTGTAAGACCCAGATGCTTCTATGTCCCCTGAACACTGGAAAATGAACTACAACCGACGCACAGACAGACCAACATCTTTCAACTCATCCCCCAAAACTCAGTTTCAGGAGGCTCTTCTAAAAAGAGAACTCCTTCTCCTAAGCCCATGACAACTTACCTTGTATAGAAGGAACAATTATCCAGTGGAAAATTGGAATGAAAAACCATTACAAAAGTGTATTCATAATAAGCAAATAACAGAAGACCTATGTTATATTCCTAGATGAGAAGATACATTATTTCAAAGACGTTAATTCCCCAACTGGGTATACGGGTATCCAGACAGTCCTCCTTTTACATGGTACCAGGCTAACTGAAACGCATGTAAAAAGTTTTTACAAATCAATAAAAGTAGGAGAAGAGGCCACGGATTCTAAAGTTAGTATGTATCTTTCCTGTTCTTGTGTTTACACTTTTATGACATATATAAGCGTTCACATACAATATAGAATACCGATGCCTGACCTAAACAAGTTCACATCCATGGTTTTACACTGAACCTATCCCTCCTGCTTGCTTTGTTCATGCATCATTATCTTTGGGGCTTACGCATCTTGATACATGCAGAATTAAATCATTCTGGTGCATGGAATTTCATCTCACCATTTATTAAGCCTTCCCTTAATCAAGAAGGCCATCATGTCCTTCCCTACCCCAACAGGGCTGTTGTATGCGTGTACGGTCTCTGTTTGCGGGTGACAATTTTTCTGTGCAAAGGAGAGGAGATATGCATCCCCTTAACCTTACTAGATACTTGTTCTCCAAAGTGATAACACGAACTTCGCCCTCACCAGTGCAAATGAGAGTTCCCAATGCTCTACACTCTTGCCAAGCCTTGGTACTGGTAAGGCGTTTAATTTCTGCCAAACTGGTGGATGCCAAATATTACCTCATCCTGGTTTTAATTTGCATTTCTTGGCTACTGGTGAGACTGAGTGCCTTTTCGTCTTTTGGGCCATTTCAAGATCCCTCTTGTAGGATGTGCTTGTTCACATTCGTTGACTGTTTGGGTACCAGGATCTATTTATTTGGATTCACTTGTAGGAGTTCTTTATATATACTTAAAAATATGGGTGTGGATGTAGAAGGCATTCAAATTCTTTTTCCGATCTGCTGGAAATTTCAACTTCCAGGTCGTGGGCTTCTCTTTGTTCCTTTTTTAATGGTGTCTTTTTTTTGATTTGTCTATTACTTACCTCCATGCTCCTGATGCTACTTGTTAATTTTTTTTTTTTTTTTTAAGCATTGGCTATTGACAGTCAACTCTGGAAAATGAGAATTTGGTGATCTTTACATCTGCCCTCCCCACATTTATTTATATCAGTAGACCTTTAGTATTTGCACTACATTTTGATCCCATGTGCCATTCAGAGTTTGGCTGGGTAGGATATCGTGATCACTGGTCTTTCCCATACATTTGTCCTCTCTGTAGAGTTAATAATTGTCTTGCTTTGGTTTGCTTGTTTAGTTTTTCTATAGATCTGACTGAACCCCAAATCCTCCACCACTATTTTGTCTAAGATACTGAACCACACTTGATGTGAATGAATTCCATCTTGAATTCATCTCTCCTGGACCCGCGTCAACCCGGATTGACTTTTCCTTTGATGCCTTGGCACAGCTGTCTTCCTGCACACTTCCTTCCCCATTTCCTGGGATTTTTCTCTCCCTCTGTCCTATGCTGGGTAGATCTTATTTCCCATATCCTGTGTCTACCTCTTTCTTGGTCACTCCATTGTAGAGCACACTTTGCTTTAGCTGCCTGAGAAAGAGTGTGCAGGAAGCCAATTTTTGAGACCTTGCACGTCATGACATTCCCTTCTACCCTCACGTTGATTGATAGCTAGGCAGGATATTGAATTCTATGCTGAGCATCATATTCCTTCAGAATTTTGAAGGCATTCCATAGCAATCTCCTTGCTTCCATTGTTGCGTTTGGCAAGTCTGGAAGCATTCAGATTTCTGAGCCTTTCTATCTGACCATTTTTTTTCCTCCAGAAGGTTGTAGAATCTCTGTACTTGTCACTAGTCTTCCCTAGTGGTGAGCCTGGGCACAGGTTCAACTTTTTCTATGGTATCAGGAGCTCAGTGTGCCCTTTCAATATAAGAACTCATGTCCTCTGTTCTGGAAAACTCTTTTGGATTACTTTATTACTACTGTTATTCTTATATTTTAATAATATAAGTTATTCAGGCCTACAGCTTCCTGGATTGGTCCTCTAATCTTCCAACTTTTCTATTTTTCGTGTCATGGTTGTCTTCTTCTCTTCTCTGAATTTCTTCGACTTTATCTTCCAAACTTGCCACTGAAAATGTACTCTTTGTTTCCACGAGCTTGCTCTTGACCTCAGAGTATTTCTTTCCCATAGCATTTTTTTATTGACATCCTGGGTTTTTTAGTTCTTTTTTCATTGAGATATAATTGGAAAACATACTGGCTTTCATTCATGGACGCATTATTTTCTCTTAGCACTTGACAATTGTAAGCATGTGTTTTCCTGAAATCTTCTCCTTCCCATGCAATATCTATTTCTTCCGAGTTATATTTTCTCTTACCCTACTGTTTTGGTATGTAGGCTGCAAGTTAGACTTCTTTCAGTCTGGTGAGCTTGGACGCCTGTCTATATTTAAGAGTGGGGACTCAACAGCTTGGAGTATGTGAGTAAAGCTCATTGGCTGCGAGCTTATCTATAGGATGGCTGAGCTGGGCCATTTGTTCAAGCATTGCCCCCTCCAGTATCTTTGGGTCTTTAGTTCATTCCCGTTGGGCTGGTCACATTTGCCAGAGAAGGCTCTTCTTGCTTTCCTGCTTAGAGAGGAAAGACCTGGGGGTCGCATGGGTGGGGGGAGAGAGATGCAGGATCTCAGCATCCAGTAGGCATTAGTCACTTTAATGTGTGATACCCTTACATGGTGTCCACAGTCTGGGGACACTCTGCTTTACACCCTCCAGAGAATAAAGCTCCAGACTTTTCTGCTGGGGCTGGGGGTGAGGAGATGAGGGTCTCCCAGAGCTGTGGATAAGGGCTGGGTTTGAGCCACCCAAGTGGTACTAAGCTAGCTTTCGACACACACTCATAACTTGGATCACCTCCCAGCCCCCAAAGACCCACTCACCATTTTAGAGATCCCTGGGGCCACCACCCCTGAGCCTGCAAGCATTTCAGGATGTAAATTACATTGGCTGTCTGCATATCCTACTTCTGGCTCCAGAGTCCACTTTCTGAGACCTGCCCAGTGAGTTATCAGTCCATCCTAAGCTTCACAGCTCACAAAATTTTGTTTCCTCTCCTGTTCTTCATGCCTTTCTGGGTTCGTGTCTTTTAAGAAAAAAAAAAAAAAAATCCCTTCATCGTAGTGGATTTGGAAGGGAACAAAATTCGATGTTTGTGCTCAGTCTGTCATTTTACCTGGGTGTTCTTCATCCCTTCACCTCCAACCTTCCTGTGTCCCCATGCTTTAGGCGAATCTCAGAAACAGCGTGCATGTTTCTCCACCTGTGGTGCTCTATATTATGAGCCGTTGAGTTTATTCCATCTTTTATGACTGCAGATATAGAGCTCTTATACCTTTACTTTGTTTTCTCTTTCCTTGCTTTTTGCTCTTTTAGTCCCTTCTAGGGCGTGTTTTTTTTTCTATTTTATTTACTTCCCTTTACATCCTGTTACTAATTTTGAAGTGCCACATTCTATTCCCCTTGTGATTCCTCTTGCTTTTCTAATACACACACTTTACAAGAAAATGCAACACCTTATCTTTCAAAGAGTTAAAGACCTTGAAACACTGATCGCCTTCCCAATGTTCCATGCTATTATTTTCTGGTATTTTTGTTTCACTTTGCTTTACTGCCCCCCCCCCAACATATTAATGTTTTAATTCAATGCTTATTTGTATTTCTTTACACCAAAAGGTAGCAGAATATGCCATCCCCAAAATGCCGCTTGGGCATAAGGATTATTTTGAGCTGAAGGCAGTCGAGAAACAGATACAGAAGAGATCTCTGCCCTCCCCCTATGTGCCCTAAAAGCAGGACACGGACTGTAAAGCTGTCGTCCTCCCCCCCTACCTGGAAGGACAGAAGTCAATCACCAAACACAACTCCAGAGCCTTATCAGCCAGACATGAACCCAAAAAGGCACCACAGGAACCTACATATAAACCTGACTAATAAGCCTTATCTTCCATTTGCTCCCCCATATATCTGCCACCCTAGGAACTCAAATTTCTTCTCCTTTGCCTTGTCACTTCCCTCAAAATTGTTCTTTTGTAAAAAGTGCTACCTAAGCCCGAGTTCGAACCTGCCTTTGAGTTACTCATCACCGAGTTCTGCTGTGTATGCACTGCACATGTTAATAAAATGTGCATGCTTTCCTCTGTTGATCAATTTAATTTGCAGGGCCCCACTCAAGGAACCTCAGACAGGTAGAGAGAAAGAGAATTTCCATCCCCTGCATGGCCCTCACTCAATTTTTTATGCTATCTGGCTACTTGCATGTCATTTCTTCCTTCTGTATGTAACCTGTTTCGCACACCTTAACTAGATCTTACAGTGAGAATATGCGAGTAATTTTTCCTAAATCTTTGCCTGCACTATCTTTATTTTCCTTTATTCTTACGTAATGGTTAAGTTCATCATAGAATCTAGGTTTCTTATATTTTCCCTCAATACTTGAAGGGATTCCTCCATTACTGCCTCACATTTATTTTGGTTGATGAATAAGCAGTCTGCTATCAACTGAATTACTCTCTTTCTTTTAAAAGATTGACTAAGAGAGAGAGAGTTCGAGCGAGCAAGCAGGAGGGGCAGAGGGAGAGGGAGAGAGAATCCTAAGCAGACTCCCTGCTGAGCACAGAGCCCAATGCAGGGCTCGATCTCATGACCCTGAGATCATGACCTGAGCTGAAATCAAGAGTTGGATGCTCAACCGACTGAGCCACCCAGGCGCCCCTTGAATTGCTCTTTTACATGCAATCATCTTTTCCTCTGCCTGATTTTAAATTTCTTTTTTGTTGTTGTTGTTAATAATCTGTAGTCTTCCTATCGTGCATCCGGGGATAGATTTCTTTCTGTTGACCTCAATTAGCATATTTTGTGCTTCTTCAATCTAAAGATTTAGGGTTTGTTTTTTTTTTTTAAATCTAGAAAATAAAAGTTCCACCACAATTTCCCCTTGTCCTCATTCTCTTCTTGGGGAACAGCTCCCAGACACAGGTCTGCATTCTATCATCCATGCTTGTCCATTTCCAAATGCCACCTCCCATCCCTTGTAAATAACTCTGCTCGTTCTTGGTGGCAACTTCCCATCTGTTTGCAAGCTCACCAATTCTTTATTGGTGTGCAATTTCAGTTTATCTCGTTTTTTTGTTTTTTTTTAATTCCCTATGCTGCACCTTCCATGCCCTTGACTTGTTTCATAGCTGGAATCCTGAACCTCCCACTCCACTCCCCCTATTTTGCCCACCCCCCCATACCCCTCCCCTCTGGCCACCATCAGTTTGTTCTCTGTATTCATAGGTCTGTTTCTGTTTTTGTTTGTTCATTTGTTTTTCAGAGTCCATATATAACTGAAATCATATGGTATTTGTCTTTCTCTGTCTGATTTATTTCACTTAGCATAATATCCACTGGGTCCATCTTTATGGTCACAAGTGACAAGATCTCATTCTTTTTTATGGCTGAGTACTATTCCATTATATATAAATACTCTTATACATACACAGACAGACACACTCATGCACCCCACATCTTCTTTGTCCATTCATTTTATCAATAAATGGGCACTGGGGCTACTTCTGTATCTTTGCTACAATAAATAATGCTGCAATATAAACAAAGGAGTGCATATATGCTTTTGAATTAGTGTTTTTGTCTTCTTTGAGTACATACCCAGTAATGCAATTGCTGGATCATATGGTTAAGTCTATTTTTAACTTTCTGAGGAACCTCCATACTGTTTCCCACAGTGTCTGCATCAGTCTGCATTCCCACCAACAGGACACGAGGGTTCCTTTTTCTCTGAATCCTCGCCAAGAGCTTGTCTCATGGCTTTAAATTATAATAAGTATGATTTGAATTTTAAAAAGTTCTATTTGGTTTTTCTTTAATTCTGTCCTTTTTTTCTTTCCATATCATTTGGTTCTTTGCTCAAGGACTATTTTGTCTTTTAAATTGAAGTCTATAATTGACATATAACATTGTATTTGTTTTAGGTGTACAATGGAAGGATTCAACATTTGCATATACTGTGAAATGAGCACCATGGTACATCTAGTTAATGTGTCACCATACACAGTTGCAACAGGAATTTTTTTTTTTTTCCTTAAAAATATGCAGCGTTTCACACATTGGCCTGTCACCCATGTTCAGGGACCATACTAACGTCTACTGTTCCAATTTTAGCATGTGTGTTGCGAAAGCACGCATTGTCCTTAATTTTTAAGCTTCATTTTAAGCATAACTCTTTCATACATATTGATATCTATTACTTCCTATTTTCTTTCATATTACCGCATTATTTTTAGTTCTCTCTGCTCCTCCTGCTGATCGTGCCTTGCTAATCCTCCCTCACGACGGTTCTATTTTTAGTTTGTTTTTATTGTGAGCTCAAATTCAGCCCGGGTTGTTCTGGGAATCCTATAATTTCTGACATCTGACATGGAGAGATTTCCCATTTACTTCGGCTGCAGCCCTGGGGATTTCATTTGTCCTTCAACCGTTTATTGTGTTTATTATGCTAATTTCTCCATCCGGGGAGTTGCCTCCCTGCACAGCCAATATGACTTTGGAGCCTGGGGTTTTGATTTTTCTCACCAGCAAACCTTTTCTTCTTCCCACCCTAGCCCCAACTAGTCTTCAAGTGTCCTCAGTGCATCCCTGAGAATTTCTGGCCCACTTCTCAGGGATGGGGGCTTACCTAGACTTGACGCAAACCCACACATGGTGTCACCTACCCGAGAAGTGTGTCATCTCCCAGGATAGCTGACCCCTCCATCAAACACTGAGCCAGTGTTGTCAAAGGTAACTTTTTCTGAAAAGGAAAAACAAAAACAAAAAAACCTGTTGTAATGAAAATTACTTCAACAGCCACTGCCTACTCTGAAACAGCAAAAAGTCAAATACTGCCTAGGTACTGTATTAGCTAAGACAAAAATGGATCTTAAAGTATGTTTAAAACCTAAACATTCATGGCATACAGATTAGACTCAGAGGTCAAAATTCAGAAAATCAAAACCAAATGAAATGTGCCAATCTGGAAAATTAGCCCAAGGTTTACAGGCTGCATTTTAAAATAAAGTGGGATAGGGGCGCCTGGGTGGCTCAGTCGGTGAAGCATCTGACTCCTGATCTCAGCTCAGGTCTTGATCTCAGGGTTGTGAGTTCAAGCCCTGCACTGGGCTCCACACTGGGTGTGGAACCTACTTAAAAATAAAACAGAGTGGGATAGTGGCAAGAAAAAAAAAAGACAAGATTTCAAACTTACATTAACAAAGATTTCGACAATTCCAACAATTTCCAAACTCAACAATTTCCAAAAGTCAACCTCTCTTTGGAGAAGTGCCTTAGCCCCATTTTATAAACGAGGCAGCTTGCGGCACCTGGGTGGCCCAGTGGTTGAGCATCTGCCTTCAGCTCAGGTCTTGTTCCCAGGGTCCTGGGATTGAGCCCTGCCAGGTCAGGCTCCCTGATCAGTGGGGAGTCTGCTTCTCCCTCTCCCTCTGCTCTCCTCTCTACTGGGGCGCACTCTCTCTCAAATAAATAAATAAAATCTTTTTTAAAAAAATCAATAAACGAGGGAGCTCACGGTCCAGAAAGAGAGAGAAGTGTTCACATACAATAACAATGCAAAGAAAATAAGCATAAAAATAAAGGCACGTGGGGCGCCTGGGTGGCTCAGTCGGCTAAGCGGCTGCTTTCGGCTCAGGTCATGATCCCAGGATCCTGGGATCGAGCCCCGCATCGGGCTCCCCACTCAGCGGGAAGCCTGCTTCTCCCTCTCCCTCTGCCTGCCACTCTGCCTACTTGTGCTGTCTCTCTATCTCTCTGTCAAATAAATAAGTAAAATCTTTAAAAAAAAATAAAATAAAATAAAATAAAGGCACGCTCTAAGGAAAATAGAAAATGGCTGATGAGCACAAGAAAAGACACTAAACATCATGAGTCACGAAGAAAGTCCGAAGAAAATCCAAATCAAAGCCACCGTGAGTTACCACCTCACACCCACTAGGATGGCAAGAGGAGTAATAATCATAATCAGAAAATAAGTATTGGTGAGCCCAGGGAGTGCTGGTGAGCCTGTGCAGAACCTTTGTGCTATGCAGGGATAAACATAAAATGGGGCAGCACTGTGCTGAAGTTTGGCAGTATTTCAGTAAATTAAACAAAATTACCAAACGGCCTGGCAAGGCTACTCAATGCCATGCAAAATAACTGCAGACTGTCAAACAAAAACCCATGCATGCACGTGAATGCCAGCACTATTCGTAACAGCCCAAAGGTGCAAAGAGCTCCAGTGTCCGTCGACTGACGAATGGATGGATTACGAATGGTATATGCATATGGCGAAATATTATTCGGCTGTAAAAAGGAATGAATGGCTGACACATACTAGGACATGGATGAACCTTAGAGAACTTCACGCTCAATAAGCCAGACACACAAGGCATTGATCAGATGATTCGATTTACAGGAAGTATCAAAAAGAGGCAAATCCACACTACTGTAGCATGGCCCATTCCCTCCTTGCTAATAAGCACCGACAAGCCCTCTCCTCACTGAGCCGAAACCACAATGCTACACAGATAAGCTCCTCAACTGGAAAGCAACTGGACTGCACGCAGTCCAGAGCCTCCTGTGTTATTACACAGAGATCTTCAGCTACTCTCATGGACCTTATATTCTACATGCAGGGAAACAAATAATAAACATGCAAACTGTAACAGGGATCGTTTCAAATAGTTGGAAGTGGTATGGACAACAGAAATCAGGACAATGAGGAGTGGGCTGTGGCGGGGCATGGAGCCCCGACACGGGAAGACCTCTCAGAGGGGGTGGCATTTAAGATGCAACTCAAGTGGGAGAGAGTCAGCCATGCCTCAAAAAGATTTGAGAAAGAACAGTCCAGGTAGAGGGAACTGCAAGTGCAAAGGCCCTGAGGTAGAACTAACATGGCTGGCTTGAGGTCCCTGCTTTGAACACCCCCAGGAGATCCGCATGCTCTAAGTTATCTCCAGGGAAGACACGGGCAGGTAGGTCAGCCCCCAAGAGTGACGTGGAAATTCATTTGGTTCCTGAGGTAAATCCCGGTAGAGGGAGCCCAAGACACCTGTGTGGCTAAGGTCCTTCAGTGGGTCTAAAATATATACCCTTCCCTGTGCTTAGACATGTCCCCTCCAGTGAAGTCAGACGCCTTTCACTCAAGGGATAAACTCATTACTCATCACTTCAAATAAAATGGGACATTCTTCTTGGTAAAAACTAGACCATGCAACTCAGTATTAATGTATCCAAATTTAAACATCACTTTCTAGTTGTCCTACAAAGGTATTATGTACACATTTCTGGAGACTTAATTAAAGGTGCAGTAAACAGTGTTATGAGAGTGGGTACTCCCACATCGCCTTTTAAAAAAGTTATTTAAAGCACATTTTTTTAAAAGTGTCTAAAGTGGTTAAAAATGAAAAGAGGCAGGTATGAATATATGCTCATAGAGGCACCATGACTTAAGGTATTAGCTCTTAATCAGGAGTGATTCTGCCTTCTTGGGAACTTTGGCAATGTATGGAGATATTTTCACTTCTCACAACATGGGGAACACCACTGGCATCTAATGGAGAGAAGCCAGGGACGCTGCTAAACATCCTACTACGCACAGGACAGTCTCCCCAAAATAAAGAATTACCCAGCCCAAAATATCAAGAGTGCTGAGGCTGAGACACCTGGTTTAAGGAGAAAGGTCTTCAATATGTAAGTTCCTAAAATATTCCAATAACAAACCAGTGAAGATGCTCTGCCTTGAATGTCAGGTAGAACAATCCCAGTATGGGTTAGCTCACACAGAAAGACCACTTTGGTTTGTGCTGAGCATCCCAGGTCCCATGACTCCTGCCTTTGGGGCAGGACCTCGGCTATCCAGAATCCTTCTTTAAAATTTGACGATGAAACAAAGTAAGAAAGACCATGCCTAGAACAGACTAAAGGGGACCTCCAATAGCCTCGAAATTGACATCCTTTGGGGAAATGTATCTACCGGTTGATGACCTGAGTTTTTCTAATATGGACAAGGATGAGCTCAATTAGTCCTACCAGTGGGTCAAGCAGGAAACTGGGCCTGTGGGTGGCTAAAGGCAGGAGGGTCAAGATCAAGAGAACAAAAACAGCTGCTGAGGACCGCGAGGCTAGCCAGTGTTGGAGAAGGATGGTGGGCACAGCCAAGTGTCTGTTCTGCACAATCCACACCAGAAAAAGCAGCCTGAAGTGCAGGACTTTATTATTTTCCACTTATTATTATTATCTTCCACTCATTTCATCACTTAACACCCTCACTAATGACTCTGAGAGGCTTTCAGGCAGCAAAGAGAGTAGCATCCAGTGACACAGGATCACAAAGTGAGAGTTATTCCTGTTTCGATGGTCTTTTAATCCATAATATTTTAACATGGAGAATAACCTTTCTCTCTCCTGCTCTTTGTTCTATCTATCTAGCTAGCTACGTGTTGGAGGAGGTCACTGAGAGCACGTGACTGCTGACTGACCCGTGAGCTGGACCCAGGCAATCAGAGGTTCCTCGCCCCCCTCCTACCCTGTCTTGCCCAAGCTAGAAGCTGCCCTAAGGACACAGCCCTGGGAAAGTAAGGTGCTGTTGAGACCATCTGGACGTATACGTGACCGAACCCAGTTACGGTCTCTTTATAAACTTTTAAGATTTGGCGTGTGGGTGTGGGAATCAATTAGTCTTGTGACCACCCAAGACGAACCTCATATATAAGCTCCCTTGCTTCTTAAAGCTGCCACCTACCAAACCTGGAGCGGTCTGTCTCTTTCTGTGGTCTCTCCTTGCCCTCTGTGTCCAAGAGCCAGTTTGCGAGCCAACACTCTAACAGATTTTTAACCAGTAAATACATGCGTATGGCACAAAACTCAAAAGTCACTAGAAAGTTTACAGCAGCAAGTGTCCCTCCCATCCTTGACTCTTGGACACCTAGTGCCCTTCACCAGACACCATGACAGCGATAAGTCTTCTGTACATCCTTCCATAAACACTCTAAGCAAATCCAATTATACATATGTGCGTGTCTATTTTTAGTGGATACTTTTTCCCCTGCAAATGTTAGCATACTATACCCACCACTCTGAGCCTTGCTTTCCTTTTTGTGTACAGATACCTCTTGGGTCATTTCCCATCTGAGCTGTTCCATTCTTCCTCTTTTTTTTTTAACGGCTACATAGATCACGGAAGGAAGAGGAGAAAATTCATTTTAACAAGTCCTCTACTGACGGTGTAACTGTCACAACCCAGCAGGTGACTCTCAGGAGGAAGAATCCCCTCTAGGAGGGAGGCTGAGGGTGAATTAGTGTGTGGACTTCCAAGGGCAGGAGTGAAGGGGGTTAATTGGGCAAAACCTTGGTGGAAATTAATGATTTGTTTTTATTTGTATAGATGCTTTTTTTTTTTTAAGATTTTATTTATTTGACAGAGAGAGACACAGTGAGACAGGGAACACAAGCAGGGGGAGTGGGAGAAGGAGAAGCAGGCTTCCCGCCGAGCAGGGAGCCCGACGCGGGGCTCGATCCCAGGACCCCGGGATCATGACCTGAGCCGAAGGCAGACGCTCAACGACTGAGCCACCCAGGCGCCCCTGTATAGATGCTTTTGAAATCAAGGAGTGAGAAGGAAGCCACTAAGCAAAAAGAGGAAGGAAGAAATGAATCAAGGCCGTACACCTTCATGTCAAAAAGGGGATAGTGACAGTGCGTAATCAAAGATGGCAAAAGAGAAGTTTATGAACAGCAATCTGCAACAGACTACAAATTAATTCTGTTTCTAAAGAGATTCTCTGAGAGGAAGGAAAATTTGAGGGTTTGGTGGATGGCAGGCACGTTACTGAACCTCACGACTGCCTATACCTGAGGTATTACCTGCTTTCTCCCCCCGCCACCCCCCTGCCCCAGTCTACTCACCCCCACCTTCACGGATAAGGACACTGAGTCTCTTCATGTAGAGGATATAAGGAAGGATTAAACTGCCCAATGATCTACAGAAGCAGCTGAAATTGGTCTCCCTCTATGAACAAGGATCTAGGCTGAGGCCACCCGATGCTCAGGGAGATATGAACGCCTGGGTAAAAAGACCTTACTTAGCAACCTTCATCCCAGCCGGCGATCTTTCAGATCAAAAAGAAGGTATTAAAATAACCTTTCCCCTGACTCTAGAGTACCAATAGAACCCGAAGAATTAAGGTTAGGGAAGACAGAATGTTCCAGGGTTTGGAAGTTGTCAATCTGACTTTTCTGAGATGACTCTTCTCTCTAAAATATCTCGGGCACAAGCAACAGTTTGTAGGATGACTCAGAGACAAAAAGTCTAATCCTAATATCCACTCTGTTTCCCCAACACGCACACACACCCCCCCCCCATACCCTCTAATTCTGAAAACTGCTATCCACTCTCCTCTAATTCCAAGCCCAGGCAAGTAGCTCTCCTGGGGTTCACTCCCCAAAAGACACAGCCCAGATGTACTGCTCAGGGTCAGGAGTTCCCGATGGTCATTTTAGCAGAACAGAATAATGGCAGCAGGTTCTACTTCTTTAATGTTTTCTTATGTTAAAGCATCGTGCTAGGTGTTTACACGGACTAACCTCACCAAACTCTCAAACAACCTTAGTGGGTAAAAATTCATTACTGTTATTACCATTTCCCAAATAAGGAAACCAGGGCCTCCAGAGCTAACGGACTTGTCCAGGAAGCAGGGGAGCTGGGCTTCAATCTTAGGTAGTCAAGCTGCCAGAGCTTAAATGCAGAATCATCATGCTAAATTGCTTCTGTAGAGAACAGGAAAGATTCAAAGTGGCGTGCTGACATATTCTGCAGGTTCTGCGCCTAAAATACTCATGGGTCATCCATTCATGACACAAATGTATTTTTAGCCTTGCCTACCCTGTGGCAGGCCCTGTTCTAGGCATTAAAAATATAGCCATAATGGAGAGACAAGATCCCTGCTCCCATGGAGCTCAACTCATCAGTGATGGGGAACGATCACCATGATTTCAGATAATAATACGCACTCTGAAGAAAATAAAATGGGGCGGTGTGATTGCGGGAAGGAAGGGAACAAACATTAGGAGGGAAGGGGAGCCGTCCTGAGAACCCCAGGGCTAGAATTAGAAAAGGAAAAAGCTGTGGGCATGTCTGTGTTCTGTGACAGGTCAGTGCCGTGGGGGCAGTGATGACTGGGGTGGGAGCAAGAGCCGAGCTCAGAGATGCAGGCGAAGGCGCGTCATGAGGGTCCAAGGGCCAGGGTAAGGAGGTGAAATTTGATTCTACAATGGGAATCCTTTGGTGGGATTTCAGCAGGACGGTGGCTCCATCTGATCTCCGGTGTAGAGAATGGATTATGAAGAGGACAGGGTTGAGGAGGAGCAGGAGACCTGCCAGGGTTGGCCGTGTTGAGGCCAGAGAGGATGCATGCATGGATGAGGGTGGCAAATACTGAAGGCAATGGAAATTGTCTGGAGGAAGAGCAGGTGGGACCTTCTGAAAGTCTGGATTGTGGAAAGAGAAAAATATAGGGTGACCTCTGGGAGTTAGAAGTGAGTAGGCGGTGGATTTCCCATACTGTTCTTGACTGTTCTGCCTTCTTTGCTAGATCCAGCTCCTGTTAGGGCTTAAAATGCTACAAGTCCTGGGGCTCTTGATTCAAGGGCCATTTGTCTCCTTAGGTGATCTCATCAAATCTTATGGAGTCAAGAGTCGCTCAAACCAGAGACCCTGAAAGCCCTCTCCACTCCTAACAACCCCACATCGACTCAAGTCCTGCATGCTCTACATTGTGTATCTACCGCATCTGCCGATTTCTCTCCATCTTCCCTGATCCCAATGCATCTCGCCTAGATGGCTCCCATCTTTGTCGGTCTCTTCCACCATAGCTTCTGCCCCCATGTATCCATTTTGACACGACTGCTAATAAATAAATAAATAAACCATGCCCCTTCTGATTAAAACACTGGCTCCCCCAAATCTTTACCATGGCCTCTAAGGTGCGATGGGGTCCCTGCAGTCCCATCTCCGGCCCCTCTCCTTGTCGCTGTCCATATTCTAGTCACTGGCCACCTTCGTGTCTCTCAAAGATGCCCCAACTCCTTCCTGTCTCTGAAAATTCTGCAGCTGTTGCCCCGTCCTAGAAGCAGCTTCATCCCTTTGGCTGCCATTACCTTCTGCTGCCCTTAAAGGCCACTTCCTCACAGACATCTTCTACTATTTAATTCCTAGTGAGCTCTTCTTCTTTGCCCTGAAACCTCAGCTGAGGAACTAATGACTCTGCTTCCCTGGAAGACCATGAGCTTCCAGAGGATGGGGATCCTGCTGGGTTTGCTCAGCACTTGGCAGATGCACCACCTTGCGTGGTGGACGTGGCGCTTTCCAAGTATTTAGTGAGGAAGGTGGAGAAGGACTCCCGCTAACAGTGTATTTGTTGAATGTTACATCCCCACGAGAAATGCAAGGACAGGGAAAAACTATTTTCCTTATGCTGATGGTCTAAAAAAAACCGATGAAATAACCGGCAATCAGCTTGGACTGAAGGAAGCAAAATGGAAACCTAATTCGTATCCTTTCTATTCTCCATCCCACTTAAGGAATCCAGTTTAACTCTGTGCTCACCGAATAGCCCTGCTCTGGTCACTCAGGTTGCGGCCACAAAACTCCACGTCTCTGTCCACTCCCATGGGACAGCCAGCCTCAGCTTTTAGAGCCAAACCTTTAGAGATATATGATAAAAGCTTTGGTGTTGGAAACTGCACTCAACTGCTAAAGGGCTAATGAGCTTGTTTAAAAAGAAGTGACAAATAGCAATGTGTCGTGTGCGCCAATAAAATGCCCAACACTGCACGGATACTCTTTTTTTTTTTTAGATTTTATTTATTTGAAAGAGAGAGAGAGAGCATGAGAGCGGGGAGGGGCAGAGGGAGAAGCAGACTCCCCACCGGGCGGGAAGCCCGACGGGGGGCTCGATCCCGGAACTCCAGGATCATGACCTGAGTCGAAGGCAGTCGCTTCACCGACTGAGCCACCCAGGAGCCCCTCTACCTGGACATCTTATAGTCCCTTCCCATTCTGAGATGCTAGGACCCCACTTGCTCACTTCAGATGGCCTCATTCCCTCGGAGAACACGCATCTCCTGACCACCTCCCCCGCCCCCCTTTTTACTTTAGCAGAGGTGACACACAATGCCACATTAGTTTCAGGTGTACAACGCAGTGATTGAACAACTGTATACACACGCACGCTATGCTCACCGTAAGCATAGCTACCATCTGTCACCATACGGCACCGTTACAATACGCTATGTTCCCTATGTTGTGCCTTTCATCCCTGTTGACTTGTACAATCCATAACTGAAAGCTGGTACCTCCCACTGCCCTCCCACCCATGTCACCCGTTCCCCCCCAACTGCCCTCCCCTCTGGCCGCCATCAGTTTCTTCTCTATATTAACCTCTCGACCCTCTCTTCACACCCAACCTCCCTATTTAGCGTTTGTTTGTTGCTTCCCTCACTCCCACTTTCCCCCTTCAATTTTTTTTTAAGTTTCTCACTTTTAATCTCTTTTTCTTTTCGCTGTTCCTTAGATCTTGACACATCTCCTTTCCTAATAATCTCAAAGAACCGAGTACATATTTCAGTACCCGAGGCAATTAATAAGTGTCATGTATCCTATTAAATCCCTTGATGTGTTACTTTAGAAAAAAACTGGAAAAGTGTATTTGAGTCGTGGCCTTGGACATTTTTCTCCTGCCAGTCTGTGGCTGTTAAATATTTAAAACAGCTCTCTGACTTTCTTTTCAGCCGGATCCTATATTCAGTCCTATGAAGACACGAAAAGACTGATCAGCTCAAGAAATCACTGACCCAATCAAACACGCGGAGTCTGTGCGGGGAAATCACTGACCTATACACACTCGAGCACCCACTTCCAGCACATACTTCCTCCAGGTCAACCCCATGGGTATCCAGCTTGCATGGTGATCACTGTATTAACGTGGCTGCAACCCTTAGGGCCTGACCATACCACTGCGCGCCCTCCCTGCCAACAGAAGCCCGATCACGTGCATCCCAGCAGGTGCCTCACGGCCAGTCAAGGCAAACCCAATTCTCTCCAACACATACTCACTTCCTCAGCCTCCCTTGCAGGGAGACATAAAAGAAATTCTTCCAAGAAAGACTTTTTCCTCCCTGATAAAAACAAAAAAAAAAGCATGCAAAGACAGTTCATCCTCTTACCACTCACCCTCACACTATATGCCTATGATGTGGTTACGTGAAGATGTGATGTCCGGGGCTGCAGCAGCCTCATTACAACTGGGAGGAGCCAGAACATTGCAGAACTGCTGACCCAAAGCTGTTGAATACACCTTGGGACCCGCTACTCCAGACATCTTGTGAAGTAATATACAGTAAGCACCTTTTTGCTGAAGTCGCAATTAATTAGTGTGTTAACTATGTCTTCTATTTGTTGTATTCTGAGGCTTTGACATCTGGTGTCTTGCTGACCCTGGGGGGACCGCCTCTGCCAGGGTTAGCCAATACTTGGAGACAGTCAACAATTCACGCATGAGCGTGCCTGTCAAATGAAAACCAACCAATCCACAGCCTAGCCTACACCCCAACTACCTCTTTTATGGTGCTCTCATTCTCCAGGCCACTTCCACCTGCCTTAACCCCCTCAGGGCCAGGTACCAGACAACTAGGGATGAGAGCCTGCTGAAGTTTCTCAAACAAGCCCATCCTAAGCCTGTTTATCCTGCTTCATCCATTCCTCCCAGGGGAAAGCACAATCATGTCTCTTGCCCACATTTTCCTCCTTCTATCCTGAGTAACTCTGGTGCTTCCCCGTATGGCCCTGCATGACAACAGGGTGCACCCCCCATCAAATTTACGTTTTTAATGCCAGTGATCCCCTGACCTGTTGGCCTCACCAGATCTTAAATTTTCTCTTAATATCCCATCTTTTAGAACACATAGGGAGCCAAATGCCTCCTAACTGATATAGTTTGCAAGACCCTCAATTCAATTCAAACCCGACACATCTAGGCCATTTTACCTCATCCCAGAAAAAATAACGCTAGTAGTAATCAACCTGACAAACACCAAAGGCCAGTTTCAACCCTCTAGAGATAATGTTCAGTTGCTAATCCTGATCCTATTCTGTATTGTAGACCAGTTATTTTAAAAACAGCCCTTCTTAGAACAGATGAAAGGAAGTGGGTCATGGCTAGGCCTGGCGGCAGGCCCCTACTCAAAACATCTATCTCCTGGAGTCCCACCTTAGATGTTTGTTTAATGAATGGGTCTCACGTCCAAAGCAATTTTCCAGACTCTCCCTTTAGACTGTTCAGGTTCCCCTTGCTGAAATTCCCGATATACACAGAATTACTTCCATAGACATTTTCCAAACCCATGAACGTTTCATTTCTACCACACATTAAGAGATTCCTGCTGGGAATATTAAGAAAGAAGACACCATTCGTCTGTTGAAGGGCATCCCGGCTCCTTCAACAGACAAATGGATAAAGAAGATGTGGTCCATATACACAATGGAATATTACTCAGCCATCAGAAAAGATGAATACCCACCATTTGCACCGACATGGATGGAACTGGAGGGGATTATGCTAAGTGAAATAAGTCAAGCAGAGAAAGTCAATTATCATATGGTTTCACTTATTTGTGGAACATAAGGAATAGCATGGAGGACATTAGAAGAAGGAAGGGAAAAATGAAGGGGGGGGAATCAGAGGGGGAGACAAACCATGAGCAACTATGGACTCTGAGAAACAAACAGTGTTTCAGAAGGGAAGGGGGTGGGTGGATGGGTGAGCCCAGTGATGGGTATTAAGGAGGGCACGTACTGCAATGAGCACTGGGTGTTGTGCGCAAACAATGAATCATGGAACATACATCAAAAACTAATGATGTATTATTGTATGGTGACTAACATAACGTAATAAAAATAAATAAAAAAGTTAAAATGGATACTCAAAAAAAGAGAGAAGAAGACACCAGGGCTGGGAAGAAGAGAGAACGATGGACAGGGTAGGCAGAGTGGCGTCTTGTACTGCAGCGTGGGACTGGGATGAAGCGTCAGGACACATCATGTGACCGTCACTAGAAAGGAGGCCACGGGAGCTGGGGAGGGGGTGGGGGGTGGCTCAGAGAGACCACTGGGAAGCAGATGTCAACAGTAACTCCAGGTCAGAGACAATCAGACACCAAACATGTTGACTCTAAACTCAAGGAGGATTAAAACGTCCCAGATTGCAGATCCCTTGTCATAAAGCCAAAGGAACATCTAGGAAAATATTTTAAGCGTTGGTGGAGTTGGGGGCGGGGCAGGAGGTCAGGAGGGAAAGTGAGCCAGCGATGATGATTGTTTACAGCAAGAACTGCTCAACAGAATCACAATACACACCGCCCATGAGTACTGATACAGGTTACACACAAAGACGTCAGGATACCATCATTTGGCTCTCTTTAACTGTTTCGTTATAGGGGAAATCCTTTTCCCAGGGTCTTTATAGGTCACCTGTCACCTCCAAAACCACAGTGTAATTTTTTCCGGGAGATCTTACGGTACTATGGAGGCACATGAAATGGAATCTATGAGCGAGCTGAAGCAGAGACAAGACCCAGGTTTAAGCTTCCCTAACGGTGGACTCCCAAGCACACCCTGGTTGCCCCAGTGCAGGAAAAACAGAGAGAGGGACCGTGTGCTTCCTGCTCAGGGTGGGGGGTGCTTCAGGCAGGTTAAAGGGCGGGAAGATGTGGGAAGGGGTTGCCGCACCACAGAAACACCACCTGACAGCTCGCAGACACAGAAATGGCCAGAGAGATGACACAGCCACACCAAACGAGGCCCCGGGAGTACGTGCCCTGTCCTCCAGGGGTGAAGCTGTTGGCGGGGCGGGGGGTAGGAAGGCACTTACAGAACGCTTGTCAGCCTCGGCCCCTTGCTGGCCCTGGAGACATGCAGTGAGCTTCTTGTGCGTGCTGTGGGAAACTTGCTTCACCAGTTCTAGGCGCTTCTCCACCTGCAGACAGAGCAGTGGGGGGTCGCGTCACCGCGCGAGGGCAAGGTCAGGAGAAGTGGGGCCATCGATCGGGACGATCATGGGAGGCGAGTCTGGCCCGTGCTCTGCAGAGACAAGCATTGCTGGGGAGACAACACCCAATGCTGGAGAACTGGAGGGGGGCGGGCAATGGCAGAGTCAGGGGCTCTCTGTGAACCCCACAGTCAAATGACTGCCATGTCTCCTGAAAACTCTTATGTAAACTGGTATTTAAAGACGGTAAAGGAAGGGGCGCCTGGGTGGCTCAGTTGGTTAAGCGACTGCCTTCGGCTCAGGTCATGATCCTGGAATCCCGGGATCAAGTCCCGCATCGGGCTCCCTGCTCAGCAGGGAGCCTGCTTCTTCCTCTGACCCTCCCCCCTCTCATGTGCTCTCTCTCTCTCGTTCTCTCTGTCTCAAATAAATAAAAAAAAAAAAAAAAAAAAAATCTTTAAAGACGGTAAAGGAGGAAAGGTTGCGTCTACAGAGATTGCACCAAGAGCGGTCCGAGCAGTTGAAACAGCTCAAGTTGTAATGGGAAGACATATTTGGTGTCCGTATATAGGGGCTGGTGACGACCTTACCTGAAGAAGGTCTTCGCTCAGAACTTCAGTCTTTTCTGCCCTAAAGAGAAAATTGAAAAACACGTCAGTAAAAAAAAAAGAAAAAAAAAAATTAGGAACAGAGTCTCATTCTTATTCCCCACTCTCTCTGTTCATGGCGAGACTAGAAAAACAGACATGAGCAGCAGAGATGTCTAATAAGAGAAAAAATCCTGGGATTGACTGGGAACTGTAAATTCTCCGGCAAACAAGATCCTCTGCAGACTCTTCTGCTACAGACTGGAACCTGGATGAAGGACAGCAAACATGTTTCTTTCTTTCCAGACATTCTTTTTTTACATAACAGAATTAAGTATGTTCCCCAAACCGTACCGCATGGCCTCCCCCAAATAAGCAAGTAAAAGAAACAGAAATCTGAGCAGGGATCAATAAACAGCAAAGAAGAAGAAAACACTGAGTTCTGGTGACAAATGCAAATGCCACCACGGAGATATGCCAACCGAGTGTTAGGCGCCCCCACCAGAAAGTGGGGGGGCTTGAACCTGAGATGAACACATTCCAAGAAAGAACTTGGACCCAGGCTGGAGGGGCCCCAACCAATTAGCAACCCCTGGCGTCACATCCGGGGAGAATGAGGATCTTCTTTGGAGCAAAGCATTCTCAATTTCTTGTCTGGAGAATCTCAGAGATAAGGTTCAGTCAATGATTTCTCTCGCATAGGTGTGTTCTCTGTGTCTCTGGGAGTCTCTCCTTCTCACGCTCACACATCCAAAGCGCAAATTCCTCTGAAAACAAACTGTCAACACTAAAGGTACAGAGAAAGAAGAAACAACATACGGAGAGCCTGGAGAACGTCAATGACCAGAGTTATCAAAGACTGTGACATATGTATGAAATATTGAAGAACAAATGATACATTGAAGTAAGACTGTGAGAGGACTTCTGCTTCTGGGAGGATGGAGTGAACACATTTCACCTATTCCCCCTCAGTAAGTAAAAACAAAACCCTGGGACCTTATGTATAAAACAAACAAGAACGGCGCCTGGGTGGCTCAGTCAGTTAAGCATCTGCCTTCAGCTCAGGTCATGATCTCAGGGTCCTGGGATGGAGTCCCACATCGGGCTCTCTGCTTAGCAGGGAGCCTGCTTCTCCCTCTTCCTCTGCTTGCTGCTCCCCCTGCTTGCTCTCTCCCTCTCTCTCTGTGAAATAAATAAATTCTTTAAGAAAAAAAAATAATAAAAAAAAAATAAAGAAGAAAACTCTGCAAGGTGGACAGAAGGCAGCCTGGCTAGGTACCACCAGACCCGATGAATGGCATGGCGTGGTGGGGATTTCTGCTTCATATATTCCACACGTGGAGCTTCAGAAGCTGTGAACCGAAATACCATTGAGGACAGCCAAAACAAGCCCAACAAAAGCCAGGTCTCTGTAGCCGAAGGATCAGAAACAAGCAACTTGGCAAGATAGGAAATGTTTATAGACAATAATTGCTCACTCGAGCCAAATGCTACAGGAAAAACAAACAAACAAACAAAAAACAAAAAACTGTTGTCCTACCCCACCCATACCAGCAAATGCTGGGAAGGGAGCCTAGCCTTCCACACTTGCCAGGCTATATATAACAAGGCACTCAACCCTCCCCACCTCCTCCTGGCCAGTGTAGCATCAGAAACGTCTGAGTATGGAGCTGGGACATTTGTCACTGCTGGGCCATAACAGTGGAAACCGTACGAGCCGTCCACACATCTACCCTCACCTGGTGGTGACAAAACATCCCTCTCCCTCCCTGCAGAGGTGGTGTAACAGTAGGCACAGGAGGGAGTCAGGACTCTCACCACCATCCAGTAATAACAAACCATCCTTTGCCAGGGCATCAATGCAAGCCAAATGGATAGCCATAACAAACCACTCCCACCCCTCCCAGTTAGGGAGGTATCTGTGAAGGCCCAATGGGGAGTGAGAATTCCCACTCCCACCCAGCAGTCATGAGCAGCACCACCCCCTTGGGGGAGCCAGTGAAGGCCAAGAGGCGAACCCGGACTTCTGTTTCCACCTGGCAGTAACAAAGCAGAATTCTTCCTTCCCTGCTGGAATGATATCACAGAAAATCAGCTAAAAGAGAAAGTTTAAATAAAACCCAGAATTTCATAATATAATACGATACTCAAGTTTCAATTAAAAATTAGTTATCATATCAAGAATCAGAAAGATCTCAAATTGAATGAAGACAGTCAATAAATGCCAACAGCAGAATAACAAAGATGTTTGAATTATCTGACAAAGACTTTAAAGCATTCACTGTGAAAATGCTTTGATGAACATTTATGAACATGCTTGAAACAAAACAAGAACAAAAACAAAAAACAAAGTCTCAGAACAGAAGATTAAAAAAGAACAAAATGGGGGTGCCTGGGTGGCTCAGTCGGTTAAGTGTCTGCCTTTGGCTCAGGTCATGATCCCAGGGTCCTGCTCAGCAAGGAGCCTGCTTCTCCCTCTCTCTGCCTGCCACTCCCCCTGCTTGTGTGCACTCTCTCTCTCTTTCCCCCATCTCTCTCTGTTGAATAAATAAAAATCTTTAAAAAAAAAAAAAAGAACAAAATGAAAATCTTAAAGTTGAAGAATGCAATAATCTAAATTGAAAAATCGTGGTCGACAGGTTCAACTCTAGAATGAAGGAAGCAGAAGAAAAATCAGTAAACTGGAAGAAAGCACAATAGAAATTTCCCAGTCTAAAAAACAGCAAAAATAGACCAAACGGACAAACAAAAACAAGGGACCTGTGGAATTATAACACAGGATTAAATATTTATGTCATCAGAGTCCCAGAAGAGGGAAAAGAAGGTAGGGATGAAAAAAATACTCAAAGGAATAATGGCTGAAAACTTCCCAAATTTGGTAAAAGCCATAATATTCAAGAAGCTGAGCAAACCCAAACAGGATAAACATAAAGAAGTCCTCACCAAGACTCAGTCAAATTTCTGAAACTAAAGACAAAGACTTGATGGCAGAGAGACAAAAATCATACCTTATTAACAGAGGGGAAACAATTCAAATTACAGAAGATTTCTGATGAGAAATTACAGAGGACAGAAGGAAGTGGCACACCATTTTTCAAATACTGAAAGAAAAGAACAGCTAACCTACAATCTATTCAATGAAAATACCCTATAGGAATGAAAAAAAAATCAAGATATTATCAGGTAAAGGAAAACAAACAAAATGTGTCATCAGCAGGCTTGCCTTAAAGAATTGCTAAAGAAGTTCTAAACAAAAAACAAACAATCAAAAAGAAATGGTACAAGAAACAACCTTGAAGTATCAGGAAGGAAAAAAAAATCCTGGTGATCAAAAATAGTACATAAAATTGTCTTCTTTCTCCTCTTGAGCCTTCTAAATTGATGGTTGAAGCAAAATTTATAACACTGTGTATGTGGCTGGAATGTATGTAGAGGAAATACTTAATACAATTATAATTGGGAGAGTATAAAGGGACATAAAAAGAAGTAAAGTTTCTAGATTTTATTCAAACTGGTTAAATAATGGTCCCAGTAGACTGTGATAAGCTATGTATACGTAATACCTACACCCACCA
This sequence comes from Neomonachus schauinslandi, assembly GCF_002201575.2. Taxonomy (NCBI): domain Eukaryota; kingdom Metazoa; phylum Chordata; class Mammalia; order Carnivora; family Phocidae; genus Neomonachus; species Neomonachus schauinslandi. The sequence continues at coordinate 6,789,144 of NC_058417.1, read as the reverse complement.
CTAAAATAGCTACACAAGGATATACACTCAAAAATGCTACAGAGAAATAAAAATGTAATCTAACCCAGAAGGGAAGAAAAAGAAAACAAAATAATGAAAAACAGATATAAAACCAAAAATGAAATGGACTTAAGCCTTAAGATAGCCAGACTTAGGTTAAATGTAAATGGCCTAGATATGCTAATTAAAAGACAGAGATTGGCAGAGTGGGTTAAAAAATATGTTGTCTAGGGCCACCTGAGTGGCTCAGTCGGTTAAGCATCTGCCTTCAGCTCAGGTCATGATCCCAGGGTCCTAGAATGGAGCCCCGCACTGGGCTCCCTGCTCCGCGGGAAGCCTACTTCTCCCTCTCCCTCTGCCCCTCCCCCCACTCATACTTTTTCTCTCTCTCAAATAAATAAAACGTTTAAAAAAAATATGTTGTCGACAAAAACCTCACTTCAAATATAATTATATAAGTAGACTGAAAAGTAAAATTGTAGAAAAATATACCACGTAAACATTAGTCAGAAGCAAGCAGGAGTGATTATATGAACGTATAAAGTAGATTTCAATACAGAGAAGGGGTGCCTCTCTATCAAATAAATTTTTAAAAAAAGGAATAGACAATTTTTAACAAGATTTATTTATTTGACAGAGTCTCTTTCTCTGAGAGAAAAGAGAAAGAGAGCACAAGCAGGGGGAGCGGCAGAGGGAGAGGAAGAAGCAGGCTCCCCACTGAGCAGGTAGCACAACATGGGGCTTGATGCCAGGTCCCTGAGATCACGACCTGAGCCAAAGGCAGACGCTTAACCAACTGAGCCACCCAGGCACCTCAGGAATAGACAATTTAAATAATCCTATAATAGCAGGAAATTGAATTTGTACTATTAAGTAACCCCCCACAAAAAATCTTCAGGTCCAGAAGCCTTCACAAAATAATTCTACCAAATGTTTAAAAAAGAATTAACACCACTTCTACCCAATCTCTTCCAGAATACAGAAGAGGAAGGAACACTTCCCAATTCATTTTATGAAGGGAGTATTCTTTTGATACCAAAACCAAAGAACAGTTAAAAAAAAAAAAGATAACTATAGACTAATATTCCTCGTGAATATAGGTGTACGAATCCTTAACAAAACATTACCAAATAGGGTGCCTGGGTGGCTCAGTCAGTTAAGCGACTGCCTTCGGCTCAGGTTGTGATCCTGGAGTCCCGGGATCGAGTCCTACATCAGGCTCCCTGCTCGGCGGGGGGTCTGCTTCTCCCTCTGACCCTCCCACCTCTCGCGCTCTCTCATGCTCGCTCTCTCAAATAAATAAAATCTTTTAAAAAAAAATTACCAAATAGAATTCAGTAATATATAAAAATAATTATTCACCATTATCAAGTTGGGTTTGTTCCAGGGATAGTATTCCAGGGATCTGAAAATCAATCAGTGTAATCCATCATATTAAATACAGACTGAAGAAAAAAACCTGATCACATCAAGTGACATAGAAAAAAGCATCTGACAATGCAATTCAATTCAAAACCCATTCTTGGTGAAAACTTTCAGAAAGCTGGAAATAGTAGGGGACTTCCTCAACTTAAATAACATCTGCAAAACAAAACAAGACACAAAATCAACAAAAAAATCCTACAGTTAACATTATACTTAATGGTGAAAGATTAGTGTTTTGCTCCCTAAGACAGAGATCAAGGCAAGTACGTCTGACCTTGACACTCATCCGACATGGTGCCACAAGTCTGAGTCAGTGCAATAAGACAAGAAAAGTAAACAAAAAGGAAACAGATCTGGAAGGAACAAATTTAAATGTCCCTATTTACAGACGACATTATTGTCCATGTAGAAAATGCCAAAAAATCTACAGGGAAAAAATACCTAAAACTAACAAATGAGTTCAACAAGGTTGCATGACATGAGGCAAACATACAAAAATAAAATTTAATCTATATAGTGGTAATGAACACATGAATCCTGAGATTAAAAATTAAATGCCATTGACAACTGCTACAAAAAAAAAAATAAAATAAAATACTTACGTACAAATCAAAATATGTACAGAAGGTATGTGCTGGAAACCACAAAATGCTTATGACAAATCAAAGAAGCTCTAAATAAATGGAGACACATACTGTGTGGATTGGAAAATGCAACATAATAAAGATATCAATATTTAAAAATTAGTTATAGATTAAATGCAGTCCCAATAAAAATTTCAACAGGATTTTTTGTAGATACAGCCAAACTGAATATAAAATCGATATAAGACTGAGAAGGAAGTAGAAGATCTAAAATAATTTTTAGAAAAAAGAAATTTGTAGGACTCACTACCTAATGTTAAGACTTCTTTAAGTCATCAAAAGAGTATGGTGGTAAAAGACAGAAAGAGAAATAGGACAGAATGAATAAGAAAGATCTAGACAATATAACCAACTGATTTATGACAACAGTGCAAAGGCCATTCAAAGGAAGAAAAATAGTCTTTCCAACAAATTGTTCTGATAAAACTGAATATTCATATGCAAAAAATATGAACCTTGACCTATACTTCACATCATGTATAAAAACTAACTCATAATAGTTCACACACCTAAGTATAAAACATAAGATTATAAAACTTTTGAAGAAAATATATGAGAAAATATCTTTGACCTTGGGTTAGGCAATGAGTTCTTAGATACGCTATCAAAAGCATGATTGATGCCCTTCAACAGATTAATGGATAAAGATGTGGTCCATACATACAATGGAATATTACTCAGCCATCAGAAAGGATGAATACCCAACTTTTACATCAACATGGATGGGACTGGAGGAGATTATGCTAAGTGGAATAAGTCAAGCAGACAAAGTCAAGTATCATATGGTTTCACTTATTTGTGGAACATAAGGAATAGCATGGAGGACATTAGGAGAAGGAAGGGAAAAATGAAGCGGGGGGGGAACCAGAGGGAGAGATGAATCATGAGAGACTATGGACTCTGAGAAACAAACTGAGGGTTCTAGAGGTGAAGGGGGTGGGAGGATGGGTTAGCCTGGTGATGGGTATTAAAGAGGGCACGTACTGCATGGAGCACTGGGTGTTATATGAAAACAATGAATCATGGATCACTACATCAAAAACTAATGATGTATTGTATGGTGACTAATGTAACATAATAAAATAAAATTTAAAAAATAAATAAATAAAATAAAATAACTGATTAAAAAAACCCAAAAAAACCCAAAAGCATGATCCATGGAAGAAAAAGAACTGATGCATTAAACTTCATCAAAACTAAAAGCTTTTGCTCTATGAAAGGCAGTGTTAAAAACTGGAAAGACAACCCACAGAAAGAGAAAATATTTGCAGGTCAGATACATGACAAAAGAATCATAGCCAGAATATATAGAGAACTTTAAAACTCAACAATAAGAAAAAATCCTATTAAAAAATGGGCAGAAAATGTGAACAGAAGCTTTACTGAGGAAGATATATGGATGGCAAATAAGCACAGGAAACACTTCTCAACATTATCCATTAGGAAAATGCAAATTAATACCCAAATGAGGTAATGCTATTAACGTGGCAAAAATACCATCACCACCGACAACAAATATCAAACCTCACCATATTAAGTTCTGGAGAGGATGTAAAGCAATTGTAACTCCCCCTCATTGCTGGGAGCTGAGGGCAACGCAGAATGTTTTCCCCTATGGAAGACAGCTGGGCAGTTTCTTACAAACTTGAACATACACTTGCCATACGACCTAGCAAGGCTACCTTAGAGAAAATAAAATTTACGTTCACACACACACTCCTACAACATCTCACGAATGTTCACAGCAGCTTTATTTGCAATGACAAAAAGCTGGAAACAACCCAAACCGTCAACAAGTGAATGGATTAACAACAGAACACTACTCAGCAATAAACAGGATGGGAGCACTAATGCATGCCACAACTAGATAGATCTCAGAAACATGAGGCTCAGTGAGAATAGCCAATTTCAGGTTAAGGTGATAGACAGCTCCCTACCTGTTTGTGGGTGGTGGTTACACAAATCCATGTGTGTTAAAACTCAGAGAACTGCACTGAAAAAGTGAGGTGTACTTTGTGCAAATTTTTAAAGTAAAAAAATAATTTTTTCCAAAGATTTTATTTGAGATAGAGAGTGCGTGTGCATGAGCGGGGGGGAGGGCCAGAGGGAGAGGAAAAAGCAGACTCTCCTTTGAGCAGGGAGCCCTATTGGGGGCTGGATCCCAGGACCCCGAGATCATGACCTGAGTGGAAGGCAGACACTTAACCAACTGAGCCACCCAAACGCCCCTAAAAAAAATATATATATATATATATTTTTTTTAAGAAAACTGAGATAATAGACAATAGTTTAAGTTAAGGAGGGAAGATAACTGGAATCAAGTATTCTAAGCTCCCAGTACTGGTTATTGGGAGGTAAAGTGATCATTTAGATTTTGTTAGGCTAAAACATGATAAACATTTGAAGGGCAGCACTAAAAGAGTAGAAACAGACTATGTATCTTCCACACTAATAGAGGCAAAAATATAAAAACCGCCTAACAACCCACAGTAAAAACTCGATGAATCAAAACGAGGGGAAAAGACAGGAGTAGGTAAAGGCGTATAAGAAAAAAAGAAAAAATAGCACAAAGTAAAATGGCAGACATCAGTTCAAATATATTATTAATAAAAGTGGGCTAAATATGTCAGTTAAAAGCTAAAGATGTTCAGCTCAGAAATAATAATAAAATAAAAAAAAGTCTAGCTCTATGCTAATTCCAAGAACTGTAGCTGAAATATAAAGAATCGGGAAGATTGAAGAGAAGAAGAAAAAAAAAAACACATACCAGGCTATTTTTAATTAATATTATTGCTGGCCAGAAAAGACTTTGAGGAAAAAACAAAACAAAAAACCAAAACCACACCAAAAACCAAAAAAAGACATTATAAGGGAGAGAGGAACCCAATACAATGAAAAAGTTTACCTCATCAAGAGCCTGTAAGAATTCTGAACTTGGATGTACCTGATTAGAATCACAAAATATATAAATCAAAACTGATAAGAGCACTTTAGGAAAGCCCTAAAAAATGTACCATAATAGAAGTGTCATCATTTCTCTTTTAATTAATGAGAGGTAAAGCACACACACAAAGTTAGTAAAGATATAGAGGATGCTTAACTGAGCCATCCAGGCATTCCTAAAAAGTTAAAATTTTAAAAAACACATATACAGGATTTAGAAACTTTAAAACAATTGTGAATAGCTTATAGGTCAAAAAGAAATGGCTAGAAATTTAAAATATTTAGAATTGAACAATTAAAATATCAAACTTGTCACCAAAGTGATAATTTAAAAAAATATAGAAACTCAAATGCTTATTTTAGAAGACAGGCTGAAAATACTTGAGAAGCATAAGCAGAATAAAATTCAAGAAATGAGAAGGAAGAAAATAACAGGGAAGAAATTAGTAAAATAGAAAAATACATGTAATAAAATCAACAAAGTGAAAAGTTAATTCTTTGAAAAGACTAACAAAAGCCAATCTCTACAGGATTTATCCAGAAAGAGAGAGAGAGAGAGAAGGAAACAATAATAGGAAATAAAAGTGGAATATAACGGGATACTGCAGAGATTAAAAAGATAAATGAAAGTTATAATAAACAGCTTTATTTGAAAGCAGACAAAATGGCCAAAGAGCTAGAAAAATAAAGCAAGCCCAAACTGACTCAAGAACAAACAGGAAGTCTGAATAGTCCTATAAACCTTTAAAAAACAATGAAGTCCTATAAACCTTTAAAAAACAGAAATATCTGTCCACGAGGAAAAAAGAAGACCAAGATATTTAACAGGAAACTTTTCAACAAATGTTTCTTTCCAAACTTGTACAAACTCTTCAAAAGAATAAAAAAAAAGCAACACACACAGCCCATTCCAAGAGATAAGTAGATATACTTGTTATCAAAACTAGACAAGGATGCATAAAGAAAATTACAGACTGGTCCTATACATTAACAATCATACAAATATCCTCAAAAAAATAAATTAGCACATTATGAACAAATTAGATTAATCGCTGGAATGTAAGAGTGTTTTTTCTTTTTTAAAAGATTTTATTTTTAAGTAATCTCTACACCCAACGTGGGGCTCGAACTCAAAACCCCAAGATCAAGTCACAAGTGCCACCAACTGAGCCAGCCAGGCACCCCAAGAGTGGTTTAACTTTAGATATCTGCAAGTGTAATTCATCACACTGACAGATTAAAGGATAAACCATGAGTACCTCAAACAATGCAGACAAAATATTTAATAAAACTAAATGCCTATTCATAATAAATAGTAAAAATAAGGAAAATCCTTACCTTTGTTTTTTAAAGTGTACCTATAAAACATTATTCTTACTGGGAACATGTTGAAAATATTCCCTTTAAAGTTAAGAATAAGGGGCGCCTGGGTGGCTCAGTCGTTAAGCGTCTGCCTTCGGCTCAGGTCATGATCCCAGGGTCCTGGGATCACGCCCCGCATTGGGCTCCCTGCTTGGCGGGAAGTCTGCTTCTCCCTCTCCCACTCCCCTGGCTTGTGTTCCCTCTCTCGCTGTGTCTCTCTCTCTCAAGTAAATAAATAAAATCTTAAAAAAAAAAATAAAGTCAAGAATAAGACAACAATGCCTACTATCACCTTCTCGCTGGCTCAGTAAGTAACTGAAATAGATTTAAAAACTGTAGAGAAAGAACCTAAACTGACATAATCTATAGAAGTTATTAAAAATAATGAAAGTTTAGAATGATAGCTTGATATAAGAGCAATATAACAATCAATATAACCAGCCAATACTTAGAAAATCTAATTTTAAAAATCACTTAACACAGAAAAAAGAAGAATAAATTTAATAAAAGATGGGCAATATCTTATGGAGAAAAAATTAGTAGAAGACATTAACAAAAAGACAAATTGAGAGCTACACTGTATTTATGGATAGAAAGAATTAACTTTGTAAAGATATCAGTTCTCTTTATACGAATGGAACTTCAATAAAAATTCCAAATAAGGATTTTTAGAAACTAATTTAGGGGCACCTGGGTGGCTCAGTTGGTTAAGTCTGCCCTTGGCTCAGGTCACGATCTTGGGGTCCTAGGAACGAGGCCCGCATCAGGCTCTCTGCTCAGCGCAGAGTCTGCTTCTCCCTCTCCCTCTGTGGTCTCTCTTACTCTCTCTCAAATAAATAAACAAATAAAATCTTAAAACTAATTTAATGAGGCGAATCTAAAACTTATATGAAAATGCAAAAACATAAGAAAAAACCACAGTCATCCTTAGGAAGAACAGGCTGGGGAGTTTCATTACCAGATACTGAAACTGACTAAAGTCAAAGCAATTAAGACAGTATTATATCAGTGTTCACACTGAACGTGAGAACAGAAGAGAGTGTCTAGGAATAGACCCACACACGAAAAAATGATAGATGATAGAGGTGTTATCCCGGATTGCAGAAAAGATGTGTTATTCAATATGTAGTGCTAAGTCAATTGCATACCCCTTCCCCAGAAAAAAAAAAGAAAATGAGAGTTCTACCCAAACCCATGCATAAAAACCAAGTCCCAATGAATTAAAGACTTAAATTTAAACACAAGATATTAAAACTTCTGAGAAAATACATCTACAATGTCTTATATTTCTGACCATGGAATGAGACTTCGGAGGAAAAAAAGATGAACCATAAAAGAAAATAATACATATGTTTACATAAAAATTAACTTCTGTTACAGTAGTTGAGAAAAAAAAATAATGAAAAGAGAATCCGAAAACGGAGGAAGATATATGTAAAAAAACAAATATAACTGCCAAAGGATTAACATTCATATTGTATCAGAAAGTTCCAAAAGTCAATGAAAAAACAATCAACTCTATAGAAAAACAGGCTAAAGACTAGCACTTCTTAGATGAGAAACTTCTAATCATTAACAAATATATAAAAATATGGCCAACCTCATTAGTAACCAGGAATATACAAATTAATCTACACAGACATACAGTTCTCTATCTACCAGCCTGACAAAAATACCTGACAATTCCAAACTGTGAAGATAGGGAGTAAGGGAAATCTCTACAAAGCACTACTCTAAGTATAAATTGTTAAAAAGCATTGTAGAAAAACAATGTGTCATTATCTGGTACATTTGACACTGAAACTCAGTACCCAAATGAAACATCTTTTAAGAGCACAATACAGAATATTTACTCATATTATTCTGAAGTGCTCTAATATTTTCTACTATGCTCACTAAATTGATTCTATTATCTCTAATAGGTTGGAATCTATTATCTCTAATAGGTTGGAACCTGTATTCAAGAAACACTATCCTAGAGGAACCCCCACACATTTACCAGGAGACATTTACAAAAAATTCCTAGCAGTTTTTTGTAAAATAAAAAAAAAAAAAAAAATTGGGCGCCTGGGCGGCTCAGATGGTTAAGCGTCTGCCTTTGGCTCAGGTCATGATCCCAGGGTCCTGGGAGCAAGTCCCGCATCGGGCTCTCTGCTCCTTGGGAGCCTGCTTCTCCCTCTGCCTCTCTCTCTCTGTCTCTCATGAATAAATAAATAAAATCTTTAAAAAAAAAAATAGGGGAAAAAAGTCCATCAAATAGAGAATAAAGATGCACCAAAAATAATGAGATACCTAGGAATAAGCCTAACAAAGAGGTCAAAGACCTGTACTCTGAAAATTGTAAACACTGATGAAAGAAACTGAAGATGACAAAGAAATGGAAAGATATTCCATGCTCATGGATTGGAAGAATAAATATTGTTAAAATGTCTATACTACCCAAAGCAAGCTACACATATAATGCAATCCCTATCAAAATACCAACAGCACTTTTCACAGAACTAGAACAAACAATTCTAAAATTTGTATGGAACCTCAAAAGACCGTGAATAGCCAAAGCAATCTTGAAAAAGGAAAAGAGAGCTGGAAGCATCACAATTCCAGATTTTAAGTTATATTTCAAACCTTAATCATCAAAACAGTATGATACTAGCACATACAGACACACAGATCAATGGAACAGAACAGAATCCAGAAATAAACCCACGATTATCCGGCCGATTAATCTTTGACAAAGCAGGAAGGAATATCCAATGGGAAAAAGTCTCTCGAACAATGCCTGTTGGGAAAACTGGACAACTACATGCAAAAGAAGGAACCCGGACCACTTTCCTACACCACACACAAAAATAAACTCAAAATGGATTAAAGACCTCAATGTGTGTGAGACCGTAAAAATCCTAGGAGAGAGGACAGGCGAGGCGGTAACTTGTTTGACACTGGCTGTGGCGATTTCTTTCAAGATATGTCTCCTGAGGCAAGGGAAACAAAAGCAAAAGTAAACTACTGGGACTTCACCAAAATAAGAAGCTTCCGCAAAGCGAAGGAAAACATCAAACTAAAAGGCAACCAATGGAATGCGAGTAGATGTTTGCAAATGACATATCTGATAAAGAGTTAGTATCCAAAATATATAAAGAACTTATAAAACTCAACACCCAGAATCCAAACAATCCAATTAAAAAATGGGCAGAAGGCATGAACAGACATTTCTTCTCCAAAGATATACAGAGGGGGCCAACAGACACATGAAAAGATGCTCAACATCACTCATCATCAGGGAAATGCAAATCAAAACCACAATGGGATACACCACCTCACACCTGTCAGAATGGCTAAAATCAACAACACAAGAAACAACAGGTGTTGCCGAGGATGTGCACTGTTTGGTGGGAATGCAAACTGGCATAGCCACTGTGGAAACAGTACGGAGGTTCCTCAGAAAGTTAAAAAGAATTATGTCATGATCCAGTAAATCACAGGATTGGGTATTTACCCAAAGAATACAAGAATACTAATTCAAAGGGATACCTGTACCCCATGTTTATGGCAGCACTATTTACAATAGCAATGATATGGAATCAGCCCAAGTGTGAAAAAGAAGAATGAAATCTGGCCATCTGCAATGACGAGGATGGAGCCAGAGGGCATAATGCTAAGTGAAATAAGTCAGTCAGAGAAAGACAAATACCATATGATTTCACTCACATGTGGAATTTACGAAACAAAACAAAGAGCAAAGGGATAAAAATTAAAGAGACAAATCAAAAAACAGATTTTTTTTTTTAAAGATTTTATTTGAGAGCGAGGAAGCAAGAGAAAGAGCATGAGCAGGGGGGAGGGGGAGAGGGAGAGGGAGAAGCAGACTCCCTGCTGAGCAGGGAGCCTGATGGTGATTCTTGGAAGTTCAATGCCGAATAGGGAAAATAAATAACAGAAAGACTACTTAAATTATACCATTTTCATAAAGTTCAAAACCAAACACCACTGAACAACATACTGTTAAGGGATAAAATAGGTGTAGTCAAATGAAAAGAAAGCAAGATTATACTCGCAAAATTCAAATAGAGGTTATCTCCAAAAAAGGAAGATAGACTGGATTTGGAGGAATACACAGGTGGCTTCAATGTAACTGCTGGTGAGTTGTTTCTAAATTTGTGTAGTAGGTTCATGACTCTCCTAATGTTTCAAAACATACAAGAATACAGCTAATCTATGTATTAAACAATAGGTAATATAACAAAATAACAAAAACCAAGCATTAAGTATCAAGCATAAACTTTAAAAAATTTTTTTGTTATGTTAATCACCATACATCATTAGTTTTTGATGTAGTGTTCCATGATTCATTGTTTGTGCATAATACCCAGTGCTCCATGCAGAACATGCCCTCTTTAATACCCATCACCAGGCTAACCCATCCCCCCACCCCCCTTCCCCTCTAGAACCCTCAGTTTGTTTTTCAGAGTCCATTGTCTCTCATGGTTCGTCTCCCCCTCCGATTTCCCCCCTTCATTCTTCCCCTCCTTTTTTTTTTTTCCTTAACATATATTGCATTATTTGTTTCAGATGTACAGATCTGTGATTCAACAGTCTTGCACAATTCACAGCGCTCATCATAGCACATACCCTCCCCAGTGTCTATCACCCAGCCACCCCATCCCTCCCACCCCACCCCCCACTCCAGCAACCCTCAGTTTGTTTCCTGAGATTAAGAATTCCTCATATCAGTGAGGTCATAGGATACATGTCTTTCTCTAATTGACTTATTTCGCTCAGCATAACACCCTCCAGTTCCATCCACGTCATTGCAAATGGCAAGATCTCATTCCTTTTGATGGCTGCATAATATTCCATTGTATATATATACCACATTCAAGCATAAACTTCTATAAATGATTACCACAATCCCACAAGTCTAAAAACAAACCAAAAAATTATGCCCATCAAGCCTGGGTAGCTCAGTTGATTAAGCATCTGCCTTCGGCTCAGGTCATGATCCCGGGGCCCTGGGATCGAGCCCCGCATCAGGCTCCCTGCTTGGCGGGAAGCCTGCTTCTCCCTCTCCCACTCCCCCGCTTGTGTTCCCTCTCTCGCTGTGTCTTTGTCAAATAAAAAAAAAAGAAAGAAAGAAAGAAAAAGAAAAAATAAATAAAAAATAAATTTAAAAAATTATGCCCATCAGATTTTCTATATTCTGGTGTAAAAAAATAGTAATAATACCCACACACGCCTCTCACATATCATATACCATATACATGCAAAATGTACATATAAACATAAAATATATACCATGTCATTAATTACATATATATATATAAATTTTTAAGTACACATAAATTTTATATATATAAACACTTTCTTTAAAGTTTTTACTACTTTTTGCTTAAAAGAAACAGCTGAGTTTCAGGGCATCCAGACAGTGAGCTAGGGCAATTACTCACACATCAACTACACGTAAACTAAAATAACCAATAAAAACACCCTAGCTACACAGCTGGTAAGAAAGTAACAAGCTCTGCTCCTCTGAAGGGAAGCATCTTGTGCTGGAGACAAATTCTGCTCAAGCCTGTTCTTAAAAATTTGGGGTCATAAACTAATTTGAAGATCCAAAGGATTTAAGAACATTCTAGAACACGTTATACTGAGGGAAAGACTCATCGACACTGAGTTGGAAGGAACAAGGAAGTCAGCCCAATTTTCCACTCCTCTGAGAGACTTCCTTCCATCACTCCCGAGGCATTTCAACAGAGCATTACAGACTGACCAGTGGAAGGTAATCTTCGGGGAAAGGAGGTGGGCTAGCAGGTGAGGCTATTTTTAGGAAGCCTGGTATTTCTGGCCTCATCCTTGTAAATGAAAGACAGAGCATCATCCATTATCAAGACAATGAATACTATCTACCATTTTCAAGGGATGAGTCATTCCACAGGATGACAAGCACTGTGTGGGTGACATCTGGGTACAAGTCATGGTTTTTTTTTTTTAATTTTATTTTTTACATCAACAGACTAAAGCAAAACAGAGCCCCGGCAAACTCGTCTAAAAATTGTGCATTGTTCTAGTTACGGGCTTCAGGAGAACAATCCACACCACCTACAAAAAAAATCTTGATTGTCATCAGCATTGTCATGAGTTTGCACGGTCATAGTGGCATTTCCCAAAATGTGTTTCATGAAAAAAAGACTCCTAAGGCACTGAAGAAAAAGATCCTGTGGACAACTAAGTTAAGGAAACACCGAATACTATGTTCTCCATTAACGGAGGCTCATTAAAATTTTAAAGGTTCTAAGAAGTCCTAAAGTAAATAAAATGCTTTAATGTGAGCTAGCCCATTATTTCCCAACTGTATACAAATATGAAACTGTATTTCACATGACACCAAGTGCCGAATATGCTTTAGGAAACGTGAGGCAGAAGGAAACAGTCACTACACTACATCTTGATTCTGGAAATCTCCCCTGGGAGTTCTGGCCTCATCACAGAAAGACATTTAGTTGGACGGAGGACTAAAACAATCAGGACTTCCCAGCTGCCATCACAGAAGTCCTTGAGCGAAGTAGTGAGGCTGCTTTTCAGGCAGAGAGAGTCTCCTTACAAACCATTTCAGATACGAGGTCACCAACTGGCCACACCCAAAAAATTGCCAAATCCTCTTCTTTTCACACCATTAATATTTTGCAGCCCCTGTTTCTCCCTTTCTGTTTGGACAGTCCCAGGCTAGCCCCGCAGGGCTCAGCCCTGAACTGCCACCGGATCCTCCCAATTGAGGTTTGCATCTCCACCATCCTCACCCTCCCATGCATCCTTCACGCTGTCCTCAGACATTCTTCCCCAAATGCCTCCCGACTCCCTTCTGCCTAAAGCCTAGGATGTGTTCTGGTAAGTGCTTTACAAGCATTTTGTCACTGTTTTAAAATGTATCCAGGGTTTGTTCCAATCAGATATGGTAAGACATGAAATTGACAGCCCTGAAGAAACGTATGCTCTGGGATTCCTACAATCAGGAGGCGCTGTGCACCATGCAGGGGGCAAAGAAAGTAAAGGCAAAGTGTGGGTAAGAGCCTTTATTGTAGTTTTCATTGAAAGGAATAAGGGGAGGTAAACGTGAGCCAACTGAGCAGGTTTAGGACTGCATAGTTTGAATAATTTTGGTGGGCTCTGGGCTATCAGGGTGATCCCTAGATGTCCAGTACCTCGCCCTGGGTGACTTTAGGCAGAGGACAGTGTCCAGACTGCAAGAGCCTAATACAAGGTGGGGTGGAGGTACAGACTTAGGATTGGTTGGTCTGCATTTCAAAGATGTGCTTGCAGGCTAGTTGTTTGCTATTTCTAGAATTAGCTGGCCCTGGGAGGGGCGGCATCTGCCAGGTCAGTGAGGATGCAGATGCCAGAGCATCAAGGATACAGAAAATATAGTTCATTCAGTCACTCATTCCTTTAAAAACCTAGAAGGTGTTATTATACCCATTTTTTTATACATCGTCACAGCCTTCCCTAGACTTACAGCATCAGTGTCATTTAGAAACTTCTTAGAAATGCACATTCTCCAGCACCAGCTCAGACCTACGGAGGTGGAAATTCTGGGAGGGAGGGCCAGCACGATGTGTTTCAAGTAGCCCTCCAGATGATTCTGAAGCATGCTAAGAAACCCTGGTGCATGGAATAAATTCTAAAATCCCTGCTCTGGAAAATCCCACTCTGAGTCAACAGATTTAGTTCTTCAAGGTCCTCTAAACTATCCCCATTCTTCTACTCCCAGCCATCCCCTGCCCTTCATTCTGTCCCTCTCCTACCCTGCCCTGCCTGATAAACTCTTTCTTTCCTTTGTTCTCACTGGGACTCAGCCCCCCCCTGCAATAGCACAGTACTGAGACAAAGCGAGTGCAGGTTTCCTTCCCTTGCTATCCAAAAGTACAGCAGTCCTGAGAAGCCTTTTCTAAGCTAAAATGAGGTAAAGGGAAGAAGCATGAATTTATACAGAATAATGTCTGAGCTGTTCCCAGATCCAAAAAAAAAAAAATAACCTCCCTTAAACATTTCTGATATCTAAGGACACATCTTGCTGACAGACGCACAAAACAAATCGAGGGAAAAGCACAGATGCCCACAGACAGAGTTCAAGGCTACGGCAGCAGGACACTGAGGTGCTGAGTGTTCCTGGGAAGGAGGGTGGCAGGGTCACTCGCGATGCCTGGGGTGTGCGCTGCCTCTCCAACAGCTTGCTGCAAGACCAACGCTGAACGCTATTTTCTTTTTTCACCTTTTTTCATAAATGCAAAAATAAGCTTTGGATTTCCTTTCAGTTAGCAAAAACAGGTACTAATGTGGGTCTTTTGTAAAAGCAAAGTGGCACAATTGAGAACTTTCCAATGGCGGGGGATGCCTGCACTCTGTAAATGCCTATTAAGATGGAGTACAACCTTGATAGAATTGGGCACAACTGCTTTTGCTCACTGTCTTGCCCTGACTTGCTTGTTACGGTAGACTCCGTTACCTGGCTCTCCTAAAGCCACTATCCACCACTGCCTTCTTTGCTATAGAAGGTAGAAGGCCAGTATGGACCCAGGGTCCCCTGAAATTCGGAGTACCTATGGGACCTGATCCCAAGCCATGAGACAAAAGCAGAAGTGTGCTATAGGGTCATCCGGACAAGCTCTGCTTTCCTGCTAAAAATGAACAAGACACAGCTGTGGAGCCTTGTCACTTCTTCCTGTTTTGAATGCAGATACGATGGCAAGAGTGGTGGCAGCCATCCTGTAACCATGAAGGAGTGGCAAAGAGAAATGAAGAGGGATGCCTGGGTGGCTCAGTTGGTTAAGGGTCTGCCTTCGGCTCAGATCATGATCTCAGAGCCCCACACAGGGCTCCCTGCTTGGCAGGGAGTCTGTTTGTCCCTCTGCCCGCCCCCTCCCTGCCCCCCGCTCATGCTCTCTAATAAATAAAATCTTTAAAAAAAGAGAGCAATAGGGCTCCTGGTGGGCTCACTTGGTTAAGCGACTGCCTTAGCTCTGGTCATGATCCTGGAGTCCCGGGATCGAGTCCCACATCGGGCTCCCTGCTCAGCAGGGAGTCTGCTTCTCCCTCTGACCCTCTTCCCTCTCGTGCTCTCTCTCATTCTCTCTTTCTCAAATAAATAAAATCTTTAAAAAAAATAAAATAAAAAAATAAAAAATAAAAAAAGAGAGCGAGAGAAATGAAGAGATGATGGACCTGACCTGGTATCACTGAGTCATTGATCCAACCACCAATTACACATGGGCTTATTTCTGAGAATAATAAACCATCCAAAGCCATCCTAAGTGGATTCTCTGTTACAACAGCTCTATACAATCCCAGCTTAATATACTGGCAGTGGGGGATCTCGCCCTATGACTAATTTTATCCTGAGTAAAAGCATAATTATTTGTTATTCCTGAAATTGCCCATGGTTCTCCAGTCTTAAAATCATCAGAGCAATTATTAACTCTTCCCTAAAGGCCCTCATGGAACACCAAGCTGTACCAGGATGTACATCAGAGGGAAGGGGGCCACAGTCGTTGAGAAAGGGTTCCTGAGGGGGGACACTGGTAGGCATCGAGGGCTTGGTAGGATCTGCCAGGCAGAGACATGGGAGAAGGTCCAAATTGGTGGAGCAACCACCACAGACACTCTCTTAGCACAAAAAAAGGCTATAAAATAGAGGATTCGGTTAAGGAGAGGAAAGTTCCCTCTTGG
Source organism: Neomonachus schauinslandi (assembly GCF_002201575.2). Classification (NCBI taxonomy): domain Eukaryota; kingdom Metazoa; phylum Chordata; class Mammalia; order Carnivora; family Phocidae; genus Neomonachus; species Neomonachus schauinslandi. Next base: position 6,773,053 of record NC_058417.1, on the reverse strand, counting down.
GAATTAAGGGCGAAGAGAGAAATGGGGAGCAACAGGTAGCAAAGTTATTCTAAAGGTGGGACAAATCTGTATTTTCAAACCAACATGATAGCTGCGCTCTTTTGAGGCACAGAGAATGCTTACAGTAAGAACCAAAAAAGTATTACTAACTAGTTTCTTATGAGACCTTCAGGAAGAAAAAGATACCTATAAACCAAAAAAAAGAATGCTATGAAAAAGAACAACTAGAACACAGGAAAAACTTCTGAAAGTAAATTATAATACAAGTCCCTGGGGTGGGGGGAGATTAAAAAAAATAATTTCCCATTTTTTTTCCCTAAGATTTTATTTTTAAGTAATCTCTGTACCCAACATGGGGCTTGAACCCACAATCCCACAATCCCAAGATCAAGAGTCACACGCTCCGGTGACCAAGCCTGCCAGGTGCCCCAGAATGGGAAATAATTTTAAGAGAGAGACAGACGGAAATTATCCTAGAACTGAAGATGCACTCAAGTCCTCAAACTGTAAGGATCTGAGCTGTCAGATGCAGCCTGGAAATGAAGAAGAGCTCCTAAAAAGCTGGTGGAGAGGAGGATGACACCAAAGCTGCAGCGATCAGACCAGATGTAGAAATTATAAACAAGAACTGCTGCTAGAATAAAACAGAACAATTCCAAAGTTCTTACCGAGAATCCATTTCAATCTAAAAAAAAAAAAAATTGTATTATGGTAACTTGTCAGCCAAGTCTAGAAGCAAAACAAAATCGTTTGTAGAAACAGAAAAGGAGAGAACCTCCTTTTCTGAGAAAACTCTTTGAGGACGCACTCCAGAAAAATCAGGGTAATACTTGAACCACGTAAGAAATGATAGAACTAAGCCTGAGAGCAACAGGAGGATGCCCAGGATTCCAGCCTTGCAAGAGGCTTAGAAAGTAGCAAATCCACATCAAAATTCAGTAGCCTTTAAAGCGAGGAGCACAATCAAAATAATAGATGGAATGAGTAAGTTGGAAGGTATGAAAGCATAGGATTCTCCCACTAGGAACAAAGAAAAAAGGGTAATCCATACAATTCCAGGGAAAAAAAATGCCCAAAAAAGATAGGATTTGAATACGAATCAAAGTAAAGTGATGCATGACTGGAGAATTTGGTAGAATGCTAAGAAAGGGGATTCTATGTAGACTTGGCACTATTCCGCTCTGTGTGATCAGGTCTCCAGAATGGGAAATGTCATTGACATAGTACTGGGATCTGCAATCCACAATATTTAAGTAGCCATACAAGCACTTAATTGACTTTTGAACTTTTACAATCAACCTAGGACAAAGCATGGAAGACCTAATGATGATGGTCCCAGGAAAGAAAGAATGTAAATGAGAAAAAGAGGAAGGGATGGAGGTAAAGAAAGGAAAGAGGGGTGTTTGGGAGGTTCAGTCAGGTAAGCGTCCAACTCTTGACTTCAGCTCAGGTCATAATCTCAGGGTCCTGGGACTGAGCCCTGCATTGGGCTCCCTTTGCCCCTCCCCCTGCCCTGCTCTCTCTCTCTCGCCCCCCCGCCAATAATCTTAAAAAAAAAAAAAAGGGGGGGAGCGGAAGAGGAAAAGAAAACAGTTGAGAGAAGCCAGGATTGGAGAGGGAGAGGTGAATTAATGCTCCCTAAAGCCAGTCAAGAGAAACTGAATGTAACAAGTAAAATGGCATTACATTGACTTCAAAATTGGGTATGGAGGGGAATGTGGGTGCTAGAATTGAAGTCTCCTCTCCCCAACAGGAAGTCAAGGGTGTGTAACGTGTGTATGTGGGGGTATGAGCGAGAACTAGCAATATAAGCCTTTGTTTAGGGGTGTGGGAGGCAAACCCCCAGAGGACCTAAAAACAGAAGCCATTAAACACAATTGCCTCCAGAGAACAGGGCTGGGAACAACATCAGGGTGGGAGGGCTGATACCTTTTCATTCCAAGTTCTTCTCTACAACTTGATTTTTTAGAACCACATCCATCTATTATTATTTGTTTTTCAAGGAACAATACCCATGACTACTGGAGATGGAAAATAGGCATGCTCATCCTCAGCTGCTGGAATCATTAAATGGGCAATTTGGCAATATGCCTAAATAAAGCCTAAATGTAGAAAATAAAGCTTAAATATGTAGAAAACCTTCCTCGAAGTAACTGAAATGGAGGAACTCATCCTGGAGAAACAACTGCAAGTGTAGACAGAGGGTTAACTATAAGAAAGATCATCAGAGCATTGTTCATAGAGGTCTACACTTCTACTTAATCTTCTGTCCCCGGCTCTTCTCCGTATGGACATATTGGAAAAAAAAAATCCAAAGATTTCCCCCCCAAGGTCCAAAGGGGATTGTTTAAATAAATGGACTTCCATGTGAATATTAAAAATGAGAACATATATTGTCATGTCAAGTTACTGAAGATATACCAAGGGAGAAAGCAGGCTACAAGCCAATAAGCACTGTAAAAACTTATACGTATGGATACACAAAGGGGAAAAACATGTTAAGGGATATATCAAAATGTTACTAGCCAGTCCTCTGTTTTGCTCTATTTTAAATTTTCTAATTCCTCTACAATGCACAGACTAAGTATTATAAAATGTATTGCAAAGGTAGTTGCCAGGGGCAGGGAAGGCAGGTAAGTTACTATTTCATGAGGACAGTTTCAGTGGTTGCATGATGGATGGATGGACGGCAGTGAGGGTAGCCTACCAATGCAAATTGACTTAATGCTGCTGAGTTACATATTTAAAAATGGTTAAGATGGTAAATTTCATGTGTGTAATTTACCACAATTTAAAAAAATAAAAAATATTTTAAGGCCATGAAAATACAGGATATTACAATGTTGCATGATATTATATTGATGGATATGCATCATTACACATTTGTCTAAACCCATGGACTCTACAACACGAAAAGTGGGCTCTAACTGGGGTGCCTGGGTGGCTCAGTCGGTTAAGCATCTGCTTTCAGCTGAGGTCATGATCCCGGGGTCCTGGGATCGAGCCCCATGTTGGTCTCCCTGCTTCTCCCTCTCCCCCCGCTTGTGCTCTCTCTCTTGCTTTCTCTCCCAAATAAATAAATAAAATCTTAAAAAAAAAAAAAAGAGTGGGATCTAAGGTAAACTGTGGACTTTGGGTGATTACAATGTAGGTTTATCCCTGGTAAAAAATGTGCCATTCTGGTGAATGATGTTGAGAATGGGTTAAGCTATGCATGTGTGGGGTGAGGGAGTATATAGGAAATTCTGTGCCTTTCAGCTTTGTTGTAAATCTAAAACTGCCCTTTAAAAGAAAAAAAAAAGTCTTTAAAAATTAACGTAAGTGTATTACAAAATAATGTACACTGGATTACATGCCATATATGATAAATTTATGAACTAATCATGTTATAAAAAACATATCCTAATATTGCTAAGGTTAACCAAATGAATACATTTGTAAGAGGCATTTTAGAAGTATTGCATATATTTTACATTTTCTCCAAATGATACTTTTTCCCTAAGTCCCAAAAAGGGAATTTTCCTGCTGCTCCCAAAATATCCAGGCATTATTTTTTAATCTTTAATCCAAGCCCTACCAATTCTTCATTACTTCCTTTCAGTCCTTCCAAGAATATCAGTCCTTCCCAAGGGCATTTCTGAGCCCCAAGATTACCACTCTCCTCTAGAAAAACAAGACATTTAAACCTTGAATGTCTTAATATACATTATAGCAAGTCTTTAAATATGAATTTATGTCCCACAAATAATTTCATGCTCCATTAGGGTAAGAATATGTATATAATTATAGTATGTATACGTTATAGTATTAATAATTATTAATTTTAGCAATACATAATATTTATAAATACTTATATTTTTATGCACATAAATGTGGTTTTTAAAGATTTATTTTAGAGAGAGAGCGTGAGCAGGAGGGACAGAGGGAGATGGAGAAGAGAATCTCAATCAGACTCCGCACTGAGCACGGAGCCTGATGCAGGGCTCCATCTTACAACCCTGAGATCATGACCCAAGCCGAAACCAAGAGTCGGACACTCAACCAACTGCACCCCCCAGGCACCCCTAAATGTCTTATTTTAAATGTCTTTTTTGATTTTCCAATTTCTCACAATTCATCATACATGGACCAGTGTGGTACGGAATGGGTTCCCTCGTGATTCCAAAAGTGGTTTTGGTACTATCTGATCTCTGAATTTGTTATGGGCTAAAATATGCACCCCCCCAAATGCGTATATTGAAGTCCTAAACCCCAGTACCTCAGAATGTGGCTGGATTTGGGGATAGAGTCTTTACAGAGGTCATTACTCAAGGTCATTAGTGGCCCTTATCCAACATGACTGGGGTCCTCACAAGAAGAGTGTAGGACACAGGCTCACACAGAGGGAAGACCCTGTGAAGACACGGGGAGGCCAAGGAGCGAGGCCTTAGAAGAAATTATCCCTGTCCACACCTGGATCTTAGACTTCTAGTCTCAAGAGCCACGAGGAAAGGAATGTCTAGTAGTTAAGCATCTGCGGTACTTTGTTCTGGCAGCCCCAGCAGACAACGCATCATCCACCTGAACCCTCTCTTTGTCATTGAGAATTCCAAGGGTTTGGGGACCTTTGTGGTCTTAAGGGTAGATTCTAACATGATCTTGGAGCCACAAAATAGCGTAAAAAGCATGGCGTACATTAATCACTTTACCCCTCTGTTTGTCAGAGACCACAGTGCTTTTCTGGTCCAGTGACTGACAGAGCAGGGCGTGGCGTGTAAATAGAAGAGCTTCCTGAGGACAAATGGATTCCTTTAGATCATTTTTCTTGATACCTGTCATTGCAGAAAGGTCCTCTGGGGTGGAGTTTAAGTGTGATTCTCCCTGAAGTTAAAGACAGACTCAATGTCTTGCCAAGGTCTTTTTCTGGTCTATGGTTCTGGGCACAGTTTTAAAAATAAACCCATGATCCAGTCCAACAGAAAGTGGCTTGCAAGTCTTGGTCTCCAGCGTCCAAGTCTGTGACACTGATAATGGCCAAATATCCTGCGCACAGTTCCTTGTGACATGGAGGTTTTACCCAGGCTTGGGGACTGCTCTGTTACTTCCTTCTTGTAACTGTTACCTGGCCTGTTGCCTAGGGGATGGGAGGTGCACATTCTAGATCATTTCTCCCACGTCCCATAATCCCACATTCTTGCTTTCTTTTTTTTTTAAGATTTTATTTATTTATTTGACAGAGACAGAGATAGCGAGAGCAGGAACACAAGCATTGGGAGTGGGAGAGGGAGAGCAGGCTTCCTGCTGAGTGGGGAGCCCGATGCGGGGCTCGATCCCAGGACCCTGGGATCACCACCCGAGCTGAAGGCAGACGCTTAACAACTGAGCCACCCAGGCGCCCCTCCCACATTCTTTCTTAAGTGGGACTCAATCTCCAAGCCACACTGGGAAGGCTCCTAGGTAGATGTGCAGTTATACATGAAATTAGGCAGACTGGGGTCTAGGCTGATGCTGTGGGGTGCAGAGCAAGGGTACAGAGGATGCTCTTAGGTTAGAGTTCACAGAGAAAACATTTCCAGGCAAAGTAATCCAAACCTAAGTTTGTCTGGGGTCAAATATATCAAGATAGACAATGAGATGGAGATCTGCAAGCTTCCTCCCCGATGTAGGGCAACTATCCAGGGGAGGAGAGAACCCCAATTCAATTCATAAAGGAACTTCCTACCCCTAAAATCATAATTGAACCCATGTACCTCTAGTAACATATCAGAAGATAATTATGTCCCCTCCACCAAGCTGTTTTACATACTCACAGGAAACATTTAGAAGACATTTATTTTTCCAATTGCCCTTCCTTACCCCCGAATCCCACCCCCCTTGTTCCTGAGTTTGGTTGAGATGTGACTTCAGGATATTGTTACATTTTTCCCTTACACTTTGTCTGGTTTGTTGCAAGAATCATGACTTAACATACACTATAGATTCCTGGTAAAAATGATCTCATCTGTTTAGGCTAAACTATACGTTCATCACAAGATCCACTGCTCACCACTCTTCTCTGCTCTCTTATCCTCCAGTTTCTGGAGATTTCTACCAGATGGGCTGTTTTGCCAACTGTCTTCCCCCAGCTAAATGACATGGATAATAAACTCTGAGGCCGTCATGCCCTTAATAAGTAGTAAGTTACATGAGTAATAAACAGATAAATTACATGAGTATAAACTCCAAGACTTTAATGTGCTAACCTTGCAAATGAGTGGTAATTGGATTTGATACAGGATTTCTCATCACAACCTTTTTGTCCCAAAAGTCTACATACATGGTCCTAACTCAATACCAGTAGCCTAACCTATCATCGTTACTTTAAGCAACAAGTTTGGGGGTGATTTGTTACATCACATTAGATAACCAGAATAGCCATCATTTTTTTGTTGTTGTTGTTAACCAAGCTATTCCAGACAAGACATCAAGGACATGCACTTGGACCAACTCCTCCCCAGAATCCTCCAGAATTCATACTTTGATGTAGAATTTTCACAGTTCTTGAGGATTTGGTATTGTCCCCAGATCTCTGCTTGGTCTCAGGGATGGCTTTAAGAAGATTCTAGAACCTCCACTCCTTTGGCACTACAATGACTGTCAGTGAGAGATAAAATGGGAGGAAACTAGCATAATACAATAATTTCATTTTATAAAAATACACTTAGCAAAAGAAGATATGCTAAATGTTATGTCAGTTCTCAGGTAGGTTGAGACTCAAATATCTGGAGTTATCTTAGTGAATGACATCAGATTTTACAAATTTAGGGGAATGCACTTAACTAGGTCAAGGAATTATAGAAATGTGGTATAATGGGATTAGCGATCAGAAGTCCTTATTCTCTTGGGGTTGTTTCAAAGCTGTTCATTCCCCAGCGAAGCATCGTAGTTTCTCTGGGTCTCAGTTCCCTCAGCAGTTAAGTGAGGAAATCGGACTCAATGACCTTTCAAAGGATCCTACCGGCTCGGCAATTCTGCAGAAATTTAATGAACATTCATAACGTAGATACCAAGAACATACTGTCCACTTGACCTCATCATTTCACAGATGCAAGAACTAAGGCGAACCTGAGACGTTAACAGGCAAGTGAGAGATGAGGATCCAAGGGGATAGGAAGAAACAGAATTCTCACCCCTGGAACAACATGCTACCATGAAATTCTGCTCGTGGGGTATCAATCCAGATGTTCCCACTATATAGCTGCACCCTGTGTCCAAAAAAGCAATAAAAGAGGGACTCGTTCATTGCCTATTTGTGTGATCTTTGCTCCTCATCTCGCAAGGAGGAGACATATAATGATGGATCAAATCAATGACTAAAAAGTCTAAGTGGGCTTCAGTGGCCCTAAGGACAGCATCAGGACTTGGCCTGGCTCCTCCTATCATTCAGGTCTGCTCTGCCCAGCATGTGCTCCATTCTTTAGCAGACCCTCCCCTCACAGTTCCAAGTCAGCAGTTCCAACTTTAAAGCCTATCTTCTCGAGAATGCCAACAGAACAAGATTCTCTTTCCAACAGACCCAGCAAATGTTGCAGAACTGAATCTCACCTACTGCAGTAGGCAGATTCCTAACCCCCCAAAGATGTCCACACCCTAATCCCAGAACCTGTGAACATATTCCCTTACATTGGAAACAGAACTTCAGAGACGTGTGAAGGACCTTGAAATGGGGAGATTATCCCAGATTATCCAGGAGGCTCCATGTAATCCAAAGGTCCTTAAAAGTGGTAGAGGAGGCAGAAGAGAGGTTCAGAGAGAGAGATGGGACTATCGGAGGTCAGAGATGCAACGTGAGAAGCCTAAGAACTGCTGTTGACTTTGAAGGTGGAGGAAGGAGCCACCCGCCAAGGAACATGGGTGCACTCCAGAAGCCTGAACAGTCAAGTAAATTAACTCCTCCCCAACCCCAGAGCCTCCAGAAAGGAATACTGACTGCCCTGGTGACATCTTGATTTTAGCCCAGGAAGACCTGCGTCAGGGGCACCTGGGTGGTGCAGGTGGTTGAGCATCTGACTCTTAGTTTCAGCTCAGGTCATGATCTCAGGATTGTGAGATCGAGACCTGCATAGGGCTCTGTGCTCAGCATGGAGTCTGCTTGAGATTCTCTCTGCCCCTCCTTCCTGCTGACTTGCACGCTCTCCAGACCTCTGACCTCCAGAACCATAAGATGATAAATCTGTGACCACAGTTGTGGTCATTTGTTACAGCAACAACAAGAAACTAAAATGCCAATGGACTGGTCCAATCTGGTTCCCCTCCTCTACCTAAACCAATGATTTCAGCTGGATCTGATTCACATTCCACCCTTAAATCTGAGGGTGAGACCACCCCTCTGATAACACATGGACCCAGAGTAGGGGAGGAGTGGTTTCCTAAAGAAAATCACAGCTTAGTACCAGAAGGACAGAGATGGAAAATAACCTGGGGTGGGGGGGAGGGATCAGTCTACAAGAAGACAAACGGAACAGCCAGAAGAAACCCTGAATATATCTCTGAATGCTGGAAGTTCTGGAAAGAAAACTGAGGCTCCTGGTGGCATTTCAACTTTCCTTTCCTCTGAGGGTCACAGCTTTCAAAGAAAGAAGAAATATAAATTAAACAACAGGGTCCATGGATGTCTGGTATTAAATAACAAGGATGGAGTTTTTGGACAGTCTTTTGACAAGAGACAGAGTATATCTTGCAAATGCTAGAGAGAATACGTTTGTCAGGAGGCTTTGTTAACTTATCAAGGATTCTTTAAAGTGTAAATTGGAGGGGTGGAAATAGCCAAACAAACAAACAAAACTGTACAACTGGATAATGCAATATATTAACTATGTTTTCTTCTTTTCTGTATTCTTGATGCTCTGATATTTGGGGTCTTGTGGACCAGAACCATCACTCCCAGGGCTGGCTGATTCCTAGAGATAACAAACGAGTCACCTACCAGCATGCCTTTGATAGGCAAACCAACTAATTCTGAGTCCATACTACTCACCTCCTCTTTTTATTAGACTTCTGCAGTCAGAGACACTATTCCTCAGCCCTAATCACCCCAGGGACAGGACCGCCCCTATAACCCAGAGCCCACCAAACTATCCAGTCATGTTTGTACTACTTGCTTACTTTGCTTTACCCATTTTTTTCCCCACTTAAATTGAAATAAAGGCCCCTGCCCACAGCTCCCCTCTTTCTCTTTGCCTGCTCACCTTGCTTTGGTCCTTCTCCGTGTGGCCCTGCATGGTGTGCCATGAGTGCTGTCTCTAGGGAGCTCTGAGTATAACAAAAAAATGCCTTACTCTACCTGCTCAAAACAAATGATGGCAGTGGCAGATAGAACTCAAAAGAATAAATGGGACCCTCGGGAAGCATTAAGAGGGAACAACAGGAGTCGAGAGACAGTATTTGGGTCTTGGGTGAGAACCCAAAATGTGGGCAGGAGAGCAACCTGGAAGTTCTAAGTGATGATGGGAAGATAGTCGTCTGGGTCTGACCCAACCTGATGAGGCAATAGGTTCATGCCAAGAGGAGGCGGATCCTCTTACTGGGACTTAGGACAAGCTCCTACATCATTTTCCTGGGACTTTGCCAACAAAGTATCACAAACGGGGGTGCCCCAAGAACAGCAAGGTATGGCCTCCCAGGTCTGGAGGCCAGAAATCTGAAATCAAGGGGTTGGCAGGGTTGGCTCCTTCTTTTTTTTTTTTTTTTTAAAGATTTTATTTATTTATTTGAGAGAGAGAATGAGAGAGAGAGAGCATGAGAGGAGAGAAGGTCAGAGGGAGAAGCAGACTCCCTGCTGAGCAGGGAGCCCGATGTGGGACTCGATCCCGGGACTCCAGGATCATGACCTGAGCCGAAGGCAGTCGCTTAACCAACTGAGCCACCCAGGCGCCCCAGGGTTGGCTCCTTCTGAGGGCTGTGAGGGAGACTCTCTCCTAGCTTCTGGTCACCAAGGGTGTTTCATGGCTGGTACATGGCATTCTCCCTGTGTCTGCACACTGTTTTCCCTCTACGCATGTGTGTCTGCCTCTGTGTCCAAATGTCCCCCCTTTACAAGGACACTTACACAAGGCACACTGGATTAGGGCCCTGCTGAATGGCCTCATTTCAGCCTGATCACGTGCAAAGACTATTCCTAAGTAAGGTTCACATTCCCAGGTACTGGGGGTTAGAACTACAACATCTTCTGGGCGGGGACATGACTCAACCCCTAGGAGCTCCCTGTCCTTGGTGTGTATTTTTTTTTTTTTGCTTTTTTTTTTTTAGTTCCCCCCAATGTCCCCCTCTTTGATTCTTCCAAAGTAAAACCCAAAAGGCCAGGCAGGATTGGGGCCCTGGGAGGACTGTTTTAGTCTGATCTGACGCTAGAGCCCTCACACACCTGTAGGGTCCCAGTTGATGTCATCACACACTTGGCCAGGAACCCCCCTGGCTCTCCGAGTCTTCCCTCCTGGGCCCCTGAAGAGTTGGTGAGTGGGAAGCTCTGCTTGGGCTTGGGGATTTCGGAGTCCCATCACAACTAACAGAGGAGGGCAGGGCAGGTAAAGGAAGGGAATGAGACATGGCCGCCATACACACATTTCCTCTATTCGGTTGACACGGGTGTTTTTAGAATAGCAGACTTGGTTGGAAGTTTCCATTCAGAAGATTCCTGTGCCCACACACTGTGGGCTAATACAGAGCCAAAGGCTTACTACAGACTTGGCATAAGCCTTACTCCCGTTCCTCCTTCCAAGCTGGAGTAAGCGCTGTCGTCTCAAAATACATCAAAGGGAGAACCTATGGGGTCCCGAGCACACGTAATAACAGTGATACCAGGACAGACAGGGTAAGCAGCAGCAAAGCCCAAACCCACTAACAGTGGCTGAGCACACCGTGCTTAGCAGCGACCCCAGCCCCAAAAGCGGATCTGTCCAAAACTGGACACAGTCTTTAGCAACATTGGATGATATCGGCTGCATCGATTTACAAGTCCCTTTTGGCGTGGAGCGGGACATAAACAAGTAACATGAACAACCGATGCCAGGAAAGTTTAGCAGATAGGGCATCCTGTTATAGAAGAAAAGGGGCACGAGTCATTTCTGAGAAAAGTCGGCTAGCTTCCAAGCTCTTCCACCATTATGGACAGCTGCATTAGAAAGTCATATTTTTCCTCCACGGGAATTGAAACCACTAATAGAAAAACCACTCAGAGAGTGGACACTCAGTGGGCAGGTATCTGTCCCCCATCTGTCTTAGACCATGCGGGCCGCCCTAACAGAATACCAGAGGCAGGGTGGTTTATAAACAACAGAATTCATTTCCCACAGTTCTGGAGGCTGGCAAGTCCAAGATCAAGGTACCAATGGATCTGGTGTCTGGTGAGGACCTGCTTGCTGGTTCCCAGACCACCATCTTTGGGCTGGGTCCCCACATGGCAGGAAGGGCGTGGGAGCTCTATGGGATCTTTTATAAGGGCACTAGTCCCATTTATGAGGGCTTTGCCCTTATGCCCTAAGCACCTCTCAAAGACTCCACCTCCAAATACCACCACACTGGGGGTTAGGATTGAACACATGAATTTGGGAGGGGACATAGACATTTAATGCACAGCATGGTACCATCTGTGTAAGGAAAGAGGGGACACCTACGTATCTTATCTGGCCTTTGGCCAATTCCCATACCTCCTGGTCCCCAGGGTCCACACGGAACTGTGGATCAGGCATTGGCCACACTTAGGCTGAATCATAGTGGGCTGGAAACAGAGGCCGGAAGGAACACTGTGTGCTGGGGCATTCACTCCATGGCATGTATCTGGCTTTTTGACAAAATATTACTTTCTAACTCTCTAAGCTGGACATTAATAATAAATATCTAATCTGTCCTAAATGGCAGGTTCTCCAAATCTTTCTCCAAGTCACCAGTTCATGAACCCAGGTGGACTATGTAGGGTCTGGCCAACGCAGGAAGCGGCAAACGGATAAACTTTCCTTTTTGGATAGGGGCTGGATTCCCATTTCATAAAGTGCCTGAATGCCACGTGAGGTGACTTTTGGTATTTCAAGGTAGTTCATTTCCAGCCCGTGCAAAATGCTGGGAAGCAATGCCTAAAATACCACAGTGAAACAGTCAATCCTTCGGTGGCTTGAGATGTTATCCTCTTAGACGTCATCAGCCACTCAGGGCTTGGCAGGAAGGATTTTTAACCAGGTCCTTGTAAGAACAAGCTTCCACGGGAAGGGACAGGAAGTGGATTATTAGGGGTTTGGGAAAAAGAGGCCAGCTCTCGGATTCAGAAATGGCTTTGCTGCTAATTAGCAGCATGGTGTCATTGTTCAGAAAAGCAAGTCAACCTTCTTTTATAGAAAACCTGGCAAGAGGTGGGGAAAGGAGATTTTTCTTGCAAAAGGTATATTCATTATTCTACTTCTAATGATATGTTATATTCAGAATACAATTACAGAAAGCAAATGTCAAAATCTGGGGAAAGCACAGGGATACACAGAAAATGCAGAGAGAATGGATAATCACGGGCAGCGTCCTTACTCATTAAAAACCCCCAAAAGAAACATTTATGAAGACCCCGCAAATACCCTGTGGTGTGTTAAAACTTGACCTTCATTTAACTTTCACAAAACCCCTGAGGTCGGGACTATTAATAACATCGTTTTATTGATGGGGAAATGGAGGTTTAGGGAGTTTACGTAACTCATCCAAGGTCACAAAGCTTAGAGAAGCAGATGATGACCCCACTCTGAGCTCAAAGCTCATGGGCAGAGCCTCCACATTATCACAGCTTTTTAAGAAGTTTAGAAATGCTGGCAATCCCCAAAGTGCCTTCCAAAGAAACTTCTACTGTGGAAGACAGTGAGGGTGGAAATGTGAAAATAAACCTCACCTACTTCACAGCTGCTTAGGGCTAGCTCTTGGTATGTTTCTATATATAGTCTGGCTGCTTTTAAAAAACAGCAGAAAATCCTAGCTCTCAGGGGACCTACAGGGAAGCAGAGAGGAAGGACCTTTGTCTGCCATGCTCAATAGTCTTCTGGTCTCATCTGCCCTAAAATTTCTGGAAGCAGCCACCCCACAGTCAACTCCCATCCCTGCAGCCAGAATTGATGGGGGTGGGGGTGGGGGGGTGGGAGGGACGGGGGTGGTGGTGAAGATGTTAGGACTAAGCAGATTCTCTTGGGATTTTAAACAGGAGAGGACAGTTAGCTAGGGATGGACTCATCAGGGCCAGGGGCTTCAATGGCCCATCTGTAGAGAAACCTGCAGGAAGAGAAGTGGGGAGGGCAGGAAAAGACAGGATAACATGGCAGATGTGGCCTCTTGGCTCCCAATGGCAGCTCAGCTCTTGCTACCATGACACCTAGCTAATTCCTAGGGGGTCAGCATCACTGAGTACGCCGGATGCTGGGAACTTACAATGAACTCCCCCCTTTCCCAAGGCAGCCTGGAGGGTCTTTTGGTCTTGTTTTGTTTTGCATTTTGCAATCCAGAGCTTTGCCCAGAGCGCTCATACAAGTAGGGCTTTCTTACCCACATATCCTACCCCATGTATTTCAAAGCCTTATAGCCATACTTCGTTATTTTTATTTATGGCTCTGGGTTATAGCTGCCCCTTTCATTTAAGGCCCAGGCAACACTAGATAATTTATCACACAAGTATCTCTCCAGTCTTCAGCATCAATGGGCCCCTTAATTGGGCTTCTGTAGACGCACTGACCCCCAGCTGTAGACAGATTTTAGTAGTAAGCGGTCCAAGCACATATGGGAATTTAGAATATACAAAATCGATTGGTCAATTGTTTAATAAAGGGTGTTGGGACAACGTTATTCATTTGGAAGCATTCCATTACTTAGATCACATGGAAAAATAAATATTAATTGGATTACATAATTAGTTGTAAAAAAAAATAAAATGACAGAATCAAGGGTGGAAGAAACCGAAGACAATGTATAATCAAAGTGAGAAAGGCCTTCCCTGGCACGATTCCAACTTCAGAAATCATACTGTAGGAAGGTTCACGACACAAATTTCTTAAGCTGCTAGAGGAGAAAAGACATGACAACAAATGAAAAATGACAGACTTGAAGAAAATAGTCGCCATATACGTAATAAAGGACTGACTCCGCTTTGCAAAAGTTGCCACAGCATTTATAAAGCATGGGGTGAAATGTGAAAGACCTTTCTCCCCATCTACCTGGACCTCTGCCCCGAAGGAACTCCTAAAATCTGCCCTTCCTGTCCTTTTTCTGTGTATTATTAATAAAGTTGCTTCCAGTGTTTCCTATTATAAATGACGTGCCCATCAACAGCCTGTCCCTTCACCTCTGTGCACATATATCATAGTATTGTCAAATGGAGAAAAGGTTACAAAACTATCTATATGTGATAACACCCTAACTTGTTTGGTTTTTTTTTTTTTAAGGTTTATTTATTTGAGACCCAGACAGAGAGTGCACGTGTGGGGGGAGGGGCAGAGGCAGAGGGACAAGCAAACTCAACACTGAGCACAGAGCACTCTGCTCAGGTCATGAGGACCTGAGATCATGGACTCAGGGCCCCGAGATCATGACCTGAGCCTAAGTCAGACGCTTAACCGACTGAGCCACCCAGGTGCCCCACCCCCCAACTTGGTTTGAAAGACAACTACACACACAAGTACAGAGAAAAATTGATCAGAACAAACACACCAAAATTATCACAAGGGAATACAATCTGGTAACTGGACTGAGTGGTATGTTTCCTTCAGACTCTTGGGGTTTGTAATTTTCATAAAATGAACACTACAGTTTAATCATCAGAAAAAAACAAGTTTTGGTATGAGTTAACAAATTCTGAATGGTGGCATAAAGTCCTCACTCTTGGTTTATAACAATGATTTTGATCACTCGGACGCCTTTCCCACTTAACTTCTGGGTTCTCAGCTGTGTTCTAGAGGGTGGATGTTACTGAAAGAACAGCCTCTGGGTAAGAACAGATTCTTGCGTATGTTTACGTATCTCGTAAGAGTTGAGAACCGAAGAGCTGTGACAGATCATCCGGTATTTAGCGCACCTGTTAGCAAAGGTAGGAAGCATGGCTGCTCTCTTAAGGGGGGATGACAAGGCTGCAGTCTTCAGGCAGAGTCAGTGGTCAAAGCTGAGGGTCCCTGAAGGACCAGAAGGGAGGCCCAAGAGTTAGCTTGCAATACCCAAAGAAGGCACCATAAGCATTCTTTTTTTTTTTTTTTAATTCATGAGAGACAGAGCGAGAGAGAAAGGCAGAGGGAGAAAGGCAGAGGGAGAAACAGGCTCCCAAGGAGCAGGGAGCCCGATGCGGGACTCGATCCCAGGACCCTGAGATCATGACCTGAGCTGAAGGCAGACGCTTAACCATCTGAGCCACCCAGGCGCCCCGCATTCTTTTTTTTTTTTTAAAAAGATTTATTTGAGAGGCGGGGAGAGAAAGAGACAGAGAAAGCGCAAGACAGGGGAGAGTCAGAGGGAGAAGCAGACTCCCCACTGAGCAGGGAGCCGGACACGGGACCCGATCCTGGGACTATGGGATCATGACCTAAGCCGAAGGCAGACGCTTAACAGACTGAGCCACCCAGGCGCCCCCATCATAAGCATTCTTGAAACTGTTCCCCTAGGAATCACCGTCCCTCACCCCAAAGGACAATGAGATTACCAGGAAGTAGCCCTATTGGGTAAGACTGTGGAGGCCTTAAAGCTACTATATTAATCATGTGGACATAATTAAATGGACAACTGACTGTTCACATCTGAGGTTCATTTATTTCTTTAATCAGAGCTGCCTTCCAACACAGCTCCACCTCCAAACTCCTAACTTCCCCACCCTCACTCCGGCTCCTCTAGAAATGTCTAGCCTCCTTGGTCCCTTCCAGGCTTTGCAGACGACTGAGCATGCTCTCAGCCTGGCACAGTGGCAATGACAATGGACGAGGATGCCCAGCCATCATTTCACCTGTGGTCAATGAAGCAAGATGGCGGTCATGGCATGGTAAAACACTGTGCCTCACATCTGAATGACAGATTCAGGTGATGCGGCCTGTCAGTGATGGTTTTTGCAAAGGTCATTTTGCTAGAGTGTAATGTGGCCAGAGAATGAAAGGCTGGGAAGCCCCGCTTGAGACTTCTGCAGGCAGGTGGGGCTTCCCTTGGATGAGGTAAAGAGGACCCAGGAGTCCTGAGATGCAAGGCTTACTGAACATCCCTCTCTGTACCATCCTCGGGTGGGTTCCATTACCTTCAAATCCCTCTGCACGTGAAGCCTGCCTCCCCAACTTCCAGGTCGTTGGCTCCCCGCCAGTACCCCCCGCCAATTAGCTCCCTAAATTCCCATTCAGGGATGCCACACACAGAGGGGAAAGAGAATGCTGCAGGTTAGACCTCTGTAAACACACTTTGACTTTACCCCTGATCACTGCTCAGTCTCCTCGCATGCTGACACTGCAGAAGCTGTTTAAAACCTCTGCCTCCTTCCTCCCCTGCCACTCCCCATCTGGACTGCGGCCATCTGGGAAAGGCTCCTGCCCACCAGCACCGTGGCACAGCACATTTGCTTCTAAATCTAGCCTCTCGCCCTTGCCGCACCCAGAGGGAACGGGGCCCTGCCTCCTCCCCGCCCCGCCCCTTGATGCGCCAGGCCTCGGGAAGCCTGTGGAGCAGTGAAGGGCAGCGTGGCCTAGGGAAACTGAGGCACAATTAGTAGAGACCAGAGGGCATCGGCAGTACAAGAAGTCAGGGTTGGGGGATGGCATGAGCGGGGTCAGCACGCACAGGGAAGTGGGATCAGAGGCGGGTGTTCTCACCAGGCAGAGACAGAGGACAAAGCCTCCTCCGAGGAGAGGAGGGAGGAAGGCAAGGGGCAGAATGCTGATTTCAGGAACCAGGAAATCCAGAGCGAGCAAAGGTGCCGAACACAGGGGACAGGTAACAGAGGACGCGGAGGAAAGGCTCTGCTGGCTCACCACGGAGGATTCTAGGCACAGTGGATTAGGGTAATTAACACCTGACTCACGCGAGCGATTGAAGGTCAAACATACAACTATTCCCGATGTGACATCCTTCGCTTGCTCTGCTGCTTCTAGCTCCCGATTCCCCCCAGCCCTTCCTCACGTTGTACTTTGGTCCTGTTTCTGCCAAGCTGTTCTCAAGGATGGCTCGCCTCTCCGTTCTCAACACTCATTCTGCTTCCTCTCCTCCAGCCTCTGTTTTATCCCCTCCCGCCCCCTTGTAGATCTGACAGGAGCCGGGCCCTGGGCAATCCATTGTTCATTTTAGTTAGACCCTTTGGTGCTTAATCCGCGGCCACAAATGCTCTTTTTCCTTTAAAAAGAAGGAAACAAAAAGACAAAAAAACAAAACAAAACCCTACCTGACCAGGCAATCCTGTACCCATGTCTCTCTTAAAAAACAAAACAAAAACAGGACAAAATCAAACAAAATAGTAAATAGAAACAAATAGAAATATATTACTTATGAATGTATATATAAACACATATAACACTTATAAATATTTATATTTATATAAACGTAAAAACAAAAAAGAGACCATAAGAAAGAAGGGGATTCACCAAAGGTAATATAGGTTCTTTGAAAAAAAAACATAAAATCGACAAGTCCCTGGGAAGACTATGAAAAATCCAGCACAGGCACAAATGACGAATATTAGGAGTGAAAAAAGGAGTTTTTAAAAAAATTTTCTAGAACCATATAAATGACTCAAACCGGACAAAAGAAAATCTTAAAAACTGAAGACCTAACAATGAAGCAAATTTAATCGAAATTTAAAATCCATCCTTGACGTTATCACAGCTCCGTAACACAAAACAAAACAACAAAAGAGCTTCAGAGGGTCTCGAAGGTAAGCCGAATACCTGGTTAAGGAACAGGTAATTTCGATCTTACCTATTCAAACTACTCCAAAGAAGAGGGGAAGGGGGGGCACTTCTTTTCCACGTCCTTGAAACCAGAATCACATAAAGGACAGCACAGGAAATGGAGAGGACATGGTCATTTCTAGAACCACTGCCACTGCGCTAAAAGATTATAGTCCCCAACCTCCCTCCGACTTCGATGTGGCCATGGTCCCTACTTTGGGCCGAGGAGATATGGACAAATGCATGTACACCTTGATTTCTGGAGTTTTCTCCAATAGGCGTCATCTATTTAGAAAGTCATTCCCTTCTTCTAGTTAGAACGTAAGGATGATAGCATGGGTGGGGGAACAGGGAGGAGGAGATGTCTGTGATGAAATTTTAGGTCCTCAATAGCAGGTACAGCCTTCCTACCAGTTGGATTTCTCCAAACATGAACAACAAGCTTCTGCCTTTGTCAAGGCTTCCATTTTGTTTAAAGCTCTACCATCTAGGATATTTCCGTTATAAGCAATGCAAGCCAGTTCCAATGGCTGGAGTTTGGGCCAACTGAGCAGGAGAGACCCAGAGGGATGCAAGAGCGAAGCTACCAGCCTCGCCCACGTGCAAAGGAGAGCCCTGCCAGGCAGGACCTGAGGAATCCAGGCTTGGCCACTCATGGTGCTGACAAAGGGTCTCAGAGTCACATTACGTGGATGCTTGAGCACAGAAGCAAGAGAGCAGAGAGGGACCCTGCAGGTCACCTCATCCAACCCTCTCTCATTTGACTGATGTGCAGAGCAAAATGACTCCCCAAGTTGATACATTTTATAATTCTGATTCCAATTCCAGTGTGTGTGTGTGTGTGTGTGTGTGTGTGTGTGTGTGGTTTTTCCCATATCATGAAGCAATTGTCCCTGCACCAGCTGGGGTCTTCCAATTCAACTCGATTCTGACATTCCCTGGAGAGAGCATCAGATCCCACAGATTAAAAGCTCAGTCTTGGGCGCCTGGGTGGCTCAGTTGGTTAAGCGACTGCCTTCGGCTCAGGTCATGATCCTGGAGTCCCGGGATCGAGTCCTGCATCGGGCTCCCTGCTCGGCGGGGAGTCTGCTTCTCCCTCTGACCCTCCCCCCTCTCATGTGCTCTCTCTCATTCTCTCTCTCTCAAATAAATAAATAAAATCTTAAAAAAAATAAAAAATAAAAATAAAAGCTCAGTCTTCTAAGACTGTGGCCCCACCCCTGACTTCAGAGGCCAACTGCAAGTCCAGGTTGTCACCTGTGCTTCCAATCAACCTGCTATAGATCTAAAGTCCCCATGACCCCCTCCCCAAGTTCCATGAATTTGCTAGAGGGGCTCACAGAACTCAGAAATGTTTTATTTACTAGAATACTGGTTTCAAGGCTAGAACTCAGGAACAGCCCCACAGAAAAGATGCACAGGGCAAGGTCTGGGGAAAAAAACTCAAGAGCTTCCACAGTCTGGGTGTACCACCTTCTCAGTACCTCCAGAAGCTCTGTGAACCCAATCCTTTTGAGTTTTTATGGAGGCTTCAATACATAAGCTTGGCTGATTAAATCACTGGCCACTGGTAACTGACCCAACCTCCAGCCCCTTCCCCTTCCCAGAGGTCAAGGGCGTGAGACTGAAAAGTTCCAACCCTCCAATCCTATGATTGGGTCCCCTGGCAACCAGAAAACCCCATCTTTTGGGGGTTTCTGAAAGTCACCTCATTAACATAAAGTCAGGTGTGGTTGATAGGGATTTGTTATGAATATCAAGACACCCTTATTGCTTTTGTCACTTGGCAAATTCCAAGAGTTTTCGGAGCTCTATGCCAAAAATGGAGACAAAAACCAAACATAGATTTCTTATTACAAATCAAAATATTACAGTTGTTCAAGGACAAGGTGGGGAACAAAATCCAGTGCTTCTGATTTTCATCTAGGTTCCAGACTGTCAGTTATATGCATGATTCTCAGTGGTTACAAGATGCTTCTATCTTTAGCCAAATAGCCATTCATTCACCACTTACTGAGCACCTGCCATGTACCAGAAACTGATGCAGGCCCCAGAGACACAGTAGAGCGAGTTCTTTGGAGTCCTGGCACTTTGTGGTGACCCAGTTAGATGAGGATCAGTGCTGATATTTCCAGGCAGACACCAGGGGTTGGTAAGGCTGGGTATGCTGGTGAGATTGGGGGGCAGATGAAGGAAGGTGAGACAGTATGGAGCCCTTGCGCTCTCTCGCTGCATCTTCCCATGGTGACATGGAAGCCAGCAGAGGGGTGATCTTCAGAGCATGAGAAAGCTCCTCGTGTTCTCCTGACCCCTGTCCATGGATGCATGGGCTCAGAGAAAGGCTATCTTACCCACTACATACAAGAAGGCAAAGGATCCCTTATGGGTCAATGAAACGGCGTAAGGCAATTGTAATTTCTAAAAAAAATTTTGCTCTGCTCCATGTCCCTTATTTTAAAGTTGGATCCCATTAATATGTAACACATGCAGTGAAAAGCAATTGCCTGCACACAATTTTGTCACTATGACAGCCTGACTCAGTCCAGGCTCCTTATCAATCAGCTCTGGGTTGGGTCTTGGGCAATTTACTTCATCCACGTTGGACTTCATGTCCTCACCTGTAAAATGGAGCTGGTTGGAACAGGCTCTTCCGAATTTTCTGGACTCTAAAATTTGATCCTTTTTGATTTATATTTGATTTATCCCTCGATGAGTCTTTATATGTCAGTGACATTCAACTTTGGCAATGCTTACCAATTTCTATCCTAGCAGGCAAAAGTGAATCTGGTGCCTTGAACTGAAGCATAAGGAAAATCTGAATGCTCTTTTATGGGCAATTTTTTTTCGGTCTTGGACAAAATGAACATTTCAATGACAGACAAACTGAATCATCACAGAATCATCCAGTCAAACCAACACTTCCTGGATAGCCATGTCATGCGCGGTCATGCACCATCAAATACTGCCTGAAAAAAGGCAAGGAAAGTTCTAAGTGAAAAAATGCTGCATCTCTTTTATAATAAACACCATAATTTTGGACCTGGCAGGGATTAATATTTGAGAAAGCCATTAACTAACCAATACTGTTTAACTTTATGGTCAGAACCTTTGAGAGTCTAGGTTTGGGCAATTCTTACTGATTAGCAAAAGCAGGAGTAATTGGGGTCGGACACATCCAAGGCAAAACACTAGAGCCTAACAACAACAACAACAAAAGAACAAAAATCAGAAGGAAAGACTAGGTTACTTGATAACATCAGAAGAGATCAGGTTCCAGGGAGCAACCATGATTCAAACCAGAAACAGAACATGGGATTCAGGCTAACAAGCCAAGCCAAGATCACACTCAGGTAGAGAGAGTGTCAAGCACTGTAAGCACCGTGCATAGACTCACAGATTGGTATGGGGTCAGGCTGGAAAGGCAGCTGATGAACAGAATGAAGAAAAAAGAGGGGCAGATTCGACACTGGGTTATACAGCCCTGTTCACCCAAATGCTTCCAAACAGACTCTGAGGGGCACTTGGGTGGCTCAGTCAGTTAAGCGTCTGCCTTTGGCTCAGGTCATGATCTCGGGGCCCTGGGATTGAGCCCCACTTTGGGCTCCTGCTCAGCAGGGAGTCTGCCTTTCCCTCTCCCTCTGCCCCTTCCCCCCCACTCATGTGTGCTCTCTCTGTTCTCTCTCTCAAATAAAGAAATAAAATCTAAAATCTTAAAGAAAAAACAACAGACTCTAAAAAGTGCATTATACAGAATATGACAAGTCCAGACACACACACACACACACACACACACACACACACACACACACACACACACACCCCAGGAGAAGATCTCTGACACGTGGAGCCTTGAAAGGATTCTCAGTCTTACATAAAAGATGCATTTTTAATGATCTCTGCATCTAGATCCCAAAGACTCTTTTACGGGCTAGAGTCTGTATGCTAAAATTTAGTCAACATTAAATTTGACAAACAAACGAGTTTTGTGTTCCTTCTAAGAACATACGCTACTGCCCAAAAGAAATGGTCTCTGTCCTCAAAGACCTTAGAATCTGCTAGAGATGGCGAAGCAAATCAGGGATTTCAGAGGCAGAGGAATGCCCTGGCATAGGTTTAATGAACATTTACAGAGAACTTGGTAACCAATTTCCAGAAGGTTCTTCTGACGGGGGAAGAAAAAAAAATGCTGGCTTTGGCATCAATTACAGGAAAAATGTATTAGCTGGAATACTTGAAGGATACTCATGTTTCATACCCAATCAACAAATTTAATAGAAAGTGAGAAATGAGTGGGTTCATGCTGACAACGTGATTGAGGCAGCACACAGCATTTCCATGCAGAAATAACAAATCATTTCAAAGGCTGGAAATCTACACCAAATATGGCAAGAAAGGAAGTCCAGGAGAGATGGCAATTTGAAGAGCAGTACTTCTACCTTTTGATTCACAGTTATTAATAATATCATATTCAACAGAAAGATATCTAGGCTACACTTCATAAAAGAACATGCAATGAGTTTTCACTCTCTCCATTCTATTCTTACATTCCACATATCCCATTTCATCCTGTGCCTGTAAGTAGCAGATAACAAGAAACAGACAGATAATTGTCTTTATTTGAGATCACATTCTAAGTGATACCTGTGTGGCTGTTTGATCACCTCAACGTTATTCATAGCTGTCGGATACAGATACTCCCACTGCAGTGTGACATGTGTTCTCCTGCAAACTCATCAGTAGGCAACAAGGCACACTGAAAGGAAAAATATGGTTCTAGGAAAAATGGGGTTGGAGAGAGCCAACTATGTTGCAACCAGAGCATTAACATAAGCAACAGCAACCCCAAAAAAGACACTAGCAGGGTTGCAAAGCATTCTAAACCTCAAATTATTCTTTTTGAAAAATTCAGCTCAATTAGGTCTTTACCTTAAAAAAAACAAAACAAAAACAAACAAACAAAAAAACAAGGTGAGGGGCGCCTGGGTAGCTTGGTCAGTTAAGTGTTCAACTCTTGATTTCAGTTCAGGTCATGATCTCAAGGTCATGAGATCAAGCCCCGTGCTGGGCTCTGTGCTCAGCGGGGCATCTGCTTGAGATTCTCTCTCTCCCTCTCCCTCTGCTCCTCCCCATCACCCACCTCCCACATGCTCTCTCTCTAAAATAAATAAAATCTTAAAAAATATAACAACAAAAAACAAGGTGAGGTAGCTTAAAGGAAGGGGTAGGGAAGGATTTAGCTCACTAAGTTATGGAGAAACGAACAAAATGCACAAAGATCAAGGAGGACACCCTCTCCCCTACAACACTCCCACCCAAGCCCTTCCACCAAGACAAATCACTTGCCCCAGCCCAGCCAGAGGCAATGAATGGGCATCATGACCGGTAGCTTATTCCTCTACCCAGGTGTGTTCAGCTGTGTTAGTTTCTTTTGTATTCAGCTCCAGTTACTTGGTATAAGAAAATATTAACATACTGGGGAAACTATCTTTGAAACAATGCCACTCCCACTTTGGAGAGACAGCTTTCCTCCATTTACCAATCACTTGTGATCTATTAGCATTTTTTTTAGAGTGTCCAAACAGATTTGGTAGCAAATCAGTTTGTACTATTATCCCTAAGTATTATTTTACATAAAGATACAGAGATATATACATCAAGAACTTAAGGTATCAAATTAGGTCAATCAAACTGTGCTGCATTATGCCAAGCTAAAGACAGATTTTAAAAGACATAATTCAAAAAGGGCTGAGGCACAGTTAACCGTGTTCCACTTCGACGACTTTGTCAGCACTGTGTTGCCCGGTGGGTTAACCTGAAACAACCTAAAAATGTCATGGGAAACTCAGCTCCACTCCAGTACCATAAAGGTTTTCCCCTGAATGAGCAATCATTGAAAACTACTTTGTAGCATGAGTCAACACTATGACTGACATGCAGTCAAAATGAATTTCAATTGCCTTGTTAAAGGAACTAAGGAAACAAGTAATAAAACTGTTCCCCAGCTGAAATCACTTCAAGTACTCTATGATCTAGTCTTTTCATTAATTCCAATCCTGTCTCTTTTACTCATATATTCAGCTCCAAAAGTGGCATTATGAGAGATGCCATGGCATTTGAAGATGTCTCAGGTTGTCAAGGTAACCAGAAACACTGCAAAAATAATTTTCATTACTACTTCTTTGACAGATTCCAGTCTCAGATCATTTTGTTTAAAAAGTGTTCTTCTGTAGGGGACTGGATAAATGCATTGTTACATATCTGCCCAATGAAATACTACACAACCATAAAGAAGCACAACATATCCATATGGGTTAATATATGTAAGTATATATAAAGCACAAATGTGTACAGCATGTATCCATATGTTTTTCAAAAGGGAGGAGGGTACACAAACACACACACACTCACACACAGATGCATGCATAGCAAACTGAGTATCCTAAGTACTGTCAAGGGTAGTTGCCTCCAGGAAGGGGGAACTGGGAGTTAAAGAGTTGGGGAAATGCTACATTTTTAATTTGCACTACTACAAAGAAGTCACCATGTTTATGTATTTGTTTCCCAATTTAAAAATAGTTAGTTAAAAAGCAAAGATTTTAATTTCGAGCTAAGTGGATCTAAGTCTGCATTCTCCAGTGTCCTTAAATTGATCCATTTGCCAGCTAAACATTTTCCCTAGAAAACACTCTTCTTCCTAGATCATATCCCTAAAAACAGGGTGAAAAAAAATGAGTTTAGAAAGGTCAAAAGTTTATCGCTTCTCGGCCTTTTGGCTAAGATCAAGTGTAGAAAGGTCAAAGTTTTCACTGATGTGTTTTTAAATATATTTTTGTAAATAGATTTTTTTTAAATCTAGGAAACCTGTCTTTGATTTGTTTCTTATGACACTCTGAACCTTAGGGGATTTTTTTCCCCAGTACATAGGGATTTATAGGGACTAGCTCAATACTTTACAAAGAATACATACTCCATTAACATTTGCTGCATTGAAAGGAGAGCTTCCATGAACTACTGAGTTAAACTGTATGTGTGTTGGTGGGAACAGGGAGCCTTGAGTATCTGTAATAGCAGCTGCTAATAAGTTACTTATTTTTCTAAACTTGTTCTATGGCCTTGCTGTGTTTCTGTTCTCAGGGATGGACATTCAAGGTTTGGTTGGCATCACGTGCAACCCACATCAGCTAGGCCAGTGGTTCTCCAACTGTGATGCCAGCCCTGCAGTGTCAGCAGCGCCTGGACACTTGTTAGGAAAGCAACTTTTTGGGTCCCCTCCCCCAGACCTACTGATTAGAAACTCTGGACACAGAGGTTGGAGAACCAATGAACACAGAACCAGTCCATGTTCTCAACCTTGGCAGCATATTCAAATCACCTGGGGAAATTTTAAGAACTCCAGGAGCCAGGCTGCACCTCCAAGCTCATATGATCCTGGGCATACTGCTTAATCTCTCTGAGATGCAGCTTTTCGTTTTTAAAATGGAGACCTGAAGCACATTCACTTTTTTTTTAAGATTTTATTTATTTTTGACAGAGAGAGAGAGACAGCGAGAGAGGGAACACAAGCAGGGGGAGTGGGAGAGGGAGAAGCAGGCTTCCCATGGAGCAGGGAGCCCGATGTGGGGCTCGATCCCGGGATGCTGGGATCATGACCTGAGCCGAAGGCAGACGCTTAACGACTGAGCCACCCAGGTGCCCTAGATTCACTTTTTTTTAAAGGCATGAAGCTTATGTGATTTGGGCAGTGGGGGGAGGAGGGGGGCTTCTTAAAAAACAAAGCTTTTATGGGGTGGGATCTGGGCATCGGTACCAGCAGCTCCCTATGTGCTTCTCATGTTCTGCCAAAGCTGAGTGCCATGGCTGCACCACACCACCCTCTGTATTCTCACCCCAGAGACCATGCAGAATCACTTCTTTTCCCCTGAAGTGGTTATGTGGTTTCAAACTTCCTTGTTCCCACTATTCCCTTTACCTGGGATGCTCTTTCTCCAACGCGTTGACGTAGTTGTATTTGGAAATTTGGCTAAAGAACGAATTTTTAAACCTTACGTTAAGAAAGCTCCCCCCACCCCAAATCACATAAGCTTCATGCCTTTAAAAAAAGTGCATCTGCCTCAGTGGTCTCCACTTTAAAAATGCAAAGCTGCAGCTCAGAGAGGTTAAGCAGTATGCTCAGCATCACATGAGCTAGGTAGTAGACATGAAAAGAGCCCAAATGTATCCTTGCAAAGACCACATTTTGAAGTAGACTCTAAAAGTCACTGGCAATCCCATTGCCTAGTTCTGGGCCCTCACTCTCCAGGTCAGTTTCCTCTGTAATATGCTTACACCAAGCCACATTTTCCTATATACAAGCAAGACAGCAATAGCTCAGGATCTGCCTCCATGCAAAGTGGAAATGACACTCCTTCCTCAAGTAAGCTATTTTAAGATTATACAGTGTGAAGAATTCTGCCTGGAGGGGGCTTCCAGAACTCTGGTGGGCAGCAGCCCTGGATGAACACACAGATGTGACCATGCCTCTCGGCCAGCTCACAGGGACTTCAGGTGCTGGAGAGAGCACAGGACACCCAGCGCGTGCACGTGCACACACCCCCCCCCCCCACATTGAGGGGATGATGCCAGGGTCAGAGTCCATGAGAATAAGAAGTGCTTAGGGGTCCAGTCAAGTCAGGGTACCCCTTTCCACATAAAGGTCAGGGTATACTGTGGGCAACAGTGGGTTTATGAGGATGGGGCTTCTCCTGCAACTCCATGACTCCACTAAGAAACCAGGATTTACTATCTGTGCCTTCTGGGGTGAATTTACGTCTCTGATGTGAACCATATTCCCTGAAGGGTAGCAGCTGGGGCACGTGAAACCCGGAGTCCCCTTTGCAGGGGGGCCCTGAACAGAATCCCTAATCTACCTGCCCCCCCTCCCACCAAGACCCACATGAGCCAACCCAGAACCACTTCTCGCTCACCCTACTTGGCTCTCCCAGACCATCCACTGTTTGTTCCTATCTCACAGAAGAGGAAGAGGTGGTCTGGGACACAAGTGGATACCCCAAGAAACTGGGAATCAAAGAAAGCAACTAAAGGATTGTTGAAGTAAGTCATCAACTAGTGATGAACAGAAGTGCCTTCTCTGACCTTGGCTCCTTAGGCCAGCATCAGGGGGCCCTTCAAAAGGCCTGTGGGTCATTGGTTGTGCAACGAATTTGCCACTCCTTTTAAATCGAAGATGAGGTAAAAACTAGGACATGGCAGGGTCCATATGACAAAGCTGAGAACACAATCCTGGGGCCTTTGGGCCACAACAAACTGCTTACACAGCCTCCCCACAGGCACATTTCTAGACTGGAATAGTGAGGGGCACCAGCACGGTTAAAACAGATCACACTGAGATATAGAATAAAATATTTTATTATTAAACTTTCTGATGACCCACACAAAAAAACCCCAATCTGGATACTGAAAATCTAAATCATAAACAAGTGATTAAGAGACCACATTTTAATGACTACACCCACAGCAAATGACAAGGCAAAATTTATGCTGGCCTTTCAGTAAAAAATAATGAACGTGTTTTGCTAAAGCACAACGAAGAGCTGGAGTAGGGAAGATCTCAAATTTCTGCAATTGTTTGGGAAAAATAAAATTTTTTTTTTCCGGATTTTTTTTTTAATTTTTTTAAATTCTTATGTTAATCCCCATACATTACATCATTAGTTTTAGATGTAGTGTTCCATGATTCATTGTTTGTGCATAACACCCTGTGCTCCATGCAGAACGTGCCCTCCTCAATACCCATCACCAGGCTAACCCAACCTCCCACCCCCCTCCCCTCTAGAACCCTCAGTTTGTTTTTCAGAGTCCATCGTCTCTCGTGGTTCGTCTCCCCCTCCGATTTCCCCCGCTTCATTCTTCCCCTCCCGCTACCTTCTTCTTCTTCTTCTTTTTTTTTTCTTAACATATATTGCATTATTTGTTTCAGAGGTACAGATCTGAGATTCAACAGTCTTGCACAATTCACAGCGCTTACCAGAGCACATACCCTCCCCAGTGTCTATCACTCAGTCACCCCATCCCTCCCACCCCACCCCCCACTCCAGCAACCCTCAGTTGGGAAAAATAAAATTTTTGCAAGAAAATAAACATTTGAGTGTAAATGGTGGTTATGTCTTGCCCTTTTTAGGTGAGTTTTGATCTAGGTCACAGGATAAATCAAACAAGGGTATTATTTACCTATACGTGAGGGCTTGACCTGTTTTATTTCTGGGTTAACATCTTAACTGTATTTGGAAATACACAATGAGCTGTGTGAAGATGAGGTCTAATCTGGAAACCCAAGAAGAGCCAGAAAGAAAGCAAAAAATAATACCCTTTTAATGTAAAATACTGAATTCTTCATTCTTTTTTTTTTTTTTTTTAAGATTTTATTTATTTGCGAGAGAGACAATGAGAGACAGAGAGCAGGACAGGGGGAGGGTCAGAGGGAGAAGCAGACTCCCTGCCGAGCAGGGAGCCCGATGCGGGACTGGAGCCCGATGCGGGACTCGATCCCGGGACTCCAGGATCGTGACCTGAGCCGAAGGCAGTCGCTTAACCGACTGAGCCACCCAGGCGCCCCTGAATTCTTCATTCTTTAACAACGACAACCAAAAACTATTTTAAGCCTAGGGTCATTGGTGAAATACCTCTACTAAATCTTTGCAGGTTTCTGCTCACCTGGTTTGAAAGACTCAGAAGTGGAATATAATCCAGCCAAGAATCTATAAATAATTCCCGGCAAGGTCAGGCATGGCAACAAAAGGCGCGTGGGACCAAGTCTCATCAGTTAAAGTCAAAGAACGCACTACACCACTGCACGTCATTTTGTTGAGCGAACTGGATTTCACTGCTACTAATAAAGCTCACAAGATGTGGTACGGAAGGACCCAGAAGAAGGTAACTGAAGAGAAAACCAGGCCGGCTGAAAGATGCACCGCTTGCAAGGGCCAGGAACCACTCAAGAAGTACGTGTTACACAGATGCTTGCCAGCAGTCCTCAATTTTGAGACAGGAAGATGACCACCTTCATAAAGGTTAAGCCCCTGGGAAGAAATAAGATGCTCTGGGCCAGACCGTGACAAATGGCCAATCTTTAACTAATGATCCAGCTGGTCAACCACTGCATAGACAGCCAAGTAGTGGATCTTTTTGCTGTCACTCCACCTATAGAATTTTCTAGAGTACAATCAAAGGGGGCTTGGTGGAAATGACATAAGGTAAGGAGCCTGGTACATGTAAACACTAGTTTTAAAGGTTGGAGCTGGAACAGAATGGGAAGGGCAAGGTTGAGGGGCTAAGTTTCCCAAGTCCTCCTACACCCAAACCTCCAATTCAGAAGGAATTTTCCTCATGAGGCTACCTCACTTCCAATTCCTACACCCCCACCCCCATATAGAGGACTCATTCACTTTTTTTTTTTCTGATTTCATCTTTATTTTTCCCTACCTTCCCCTATGATTCTCTGTTTTGTTTCTTGAATTCCACATATGAGTGAGATCATATGATAATTGTCTTTCTCTGATTGATTTATTTCATTTAGCATAATACCCTCTAGTTCCATCCAGGTCATTGCAAATGGCAAGATTTCATTCTTTTTGACGACTCAGTAATATTCCATTGTATATATACACCACATCTTCTTTATCCATTCATCTGTCGATGGACATCTGGGCTCTTTCCACAGTTTGGCTACTGTGGACATTGCTGCTATAAACATTGGGATGCACATGCTCCTTCGGATCCCTACATCTGTATCTTTGGGGTAAATCCCTAGTAGTGCAATTGCTGGGTCGTAGGGCAGCTCTATTTTCAACTTCTTCAGGAACCTCCATACTGTTTTCCAAAGTGGCTGCACCAGCTTGCATCCCCACCAATAGTGTAAGAGGGTTCCCCTTTCTCTGCATCCTCACCAACATCTGCTGTTTCCACCTGGCTAATTCACCTTAAAATAGGGACATCTATGGTACTTTCTAAAGTTGGAGACCAATGATTCCTGGTGCAGGAAGCACATGATAGTCAAAGACGAATCTATGCAACAGAAAGTCGACCACTTGGAAAACACAGGGAATTGCCAAAGAAAAAACCAGCATCTGGAAGAGTCACACCTTTTCTTAACTTTTGGAGGTATTTTCTTTCAGCCTTTTGATACTTAACACATAGGGATTTTTAAGACGACTATGAACCTATCCACACAAACACAAACGTGCTCTCTACTTTTTCTCTGACTTAATATTGTCCAGGGAAACACACCTCACCATGTCTTGAGAAAACTCTGGGCATTACTCTTGTAAAAGGATGGTTTTCTTATTTTTCTAATAAAATGTTAATTTTTTTATAAAATATTATTCAAGTATTTATTACGATGAGGAAATGAACAAAGAGAGATGACAAAAAAGTACCAAAAGCAGGTGGCCATAAGTTGACAGAAAAGTGGGAAAGTCTGTAAGTAGGAGGAGGATTCTGGAAAAGTCAAAGGATGAGTTCTGAATGGAGCATATTAATCATCTTCAGATATGAGATTATAAACCTGATTATTTACTCAAACCATCCTTCAACAGGGCAGGGTCCTCACAGCAGCATACCATAAACCACGCCCCCCACAAACTTCTATATAAAATAAGGTATTTTTCCAGTTACCACCCATTCTAATGAGACTACCATCCCATGCATCTCCTCGTATCATCAACAGAGTCACTGTCCCCTCTTGCCAAAACCATCTACATGCATCAGCTCTACCATCTGTCTGCATCTATAGGCCTAGTGGCTGGAGTATTTTTAAAAATGAGATCAGCCTCCCCTAACATATGCTTACTCTTCTCAGGCTAGCTCTTAATGACCACTGCTTCCTTTTCTAAATTTCTGCAAGTCCACTCATTCATTTGTCTGAGCGTCTTGCTTGGGATTTGAGTCAGGCATGCCAATCAACTAAACATTAAAAAATCTATCTTTTTGGGGCGCCTGGGTGGCTCAGTTGGTTAAGCGACTGCCTTCGGCTCAGGTCATGATCCTGGAGTCCCTGGATCGAGTCCCGCATCGAGCTCCCTGCTCGGCGGGGAGCCTGCTTCTCCCTCTGACCCTCCCCCCTCTCATGTGCTCTCTCTCTCTCTTTCTCTCTGTCTCAAATAAATAAATAAAATCTTTAAAAAAAAAAATCTATCCTTTTTTCTTTAGGGGAAAAAAAAAGACTAGCATGACTTTGTTCAAATCTGCTTCTTCCAGCATTCCTGTCCTTAACTGCAAGTTCTTAAAAGTTACCGTCATTCCTGCTTCTGGGTATCCTTCCAAAATTTGAAACCAGGATCTTGAAGAGACTTTTGCCCACCTGTGTTCACAGCAGCATCGTGCATGGCAGCCAAGAGGTGGGAACAACCCAAATGTCCATCAACGGATGAAGAGATAAACAAAACGTGTCATATACAGAAAATGAACAATTATTCAGCCTTAAAAAAAAAAGGGGAAATTATGTCACATGCTCCAACATGGATGCACTTTGAGGGCATTATGCTAAGTGAAACGCTAGGCCCAACACAGTAAGACAAGTGCTGCTAATCAGATCCACACAGACAGAAAGTAAATGGCGGTTACCAAGGGTAGGCGGGAGAGGGAAATGAAAAGCTGTTTAATGGGAAGAGTTCCAGTTCTGCAGGATGAAAATATTCTGCAGATCTCTTGGAGAATCATGTCAGTATACTTAATACTCCTGAACTGTAGACTTAAAAATAGTTAAAGTGGGGGCCCCTGGCTGGCTCAGTTGGTAGAGCACGCGACTCATGATCTCAGGGTCATGAGTTCAAGCCCCATGTTGGGTGTGGAGCCTACCGTAAAAAGAAAAAAAAAGAAGAAGAAGTAGTTGTTAAGATGGTGAATTACGGTTTTACAATTTACAATTTTTTAAAATTATGTAAAGAAAAATTTATCAGCCATTGTTTGGCAACTGGACCAGGCGAGGTGACAATGGCAAAAACAAGGTAAACTTCTCTTACAAAATCTGAGGCTTTCACTCCAAATACTAAAGCTCATTTTACCCCTTTAAATCAGAAGATCACTCTTTTCAGGAGATAGTAGCAAAGACCAATAGAGAAGTCTAGTTTTCTCCAACGAGAGTATCAATCCGAAGGAGTTGGCTTATCTTTTCTACTCTTCCTCACGAAGCTCAGAAGCGGATAGTTCTTATTCTTCATCTTGTTCGAACACAACCAAAAAGATCCCACACACACACATATGCCTTTCTTGATCTTAAGAGCTTGAGTAAATCTGTACTCAACTGGGCTTTAGGATTTCAACTAAAACTCATACCGATTAACACCATTTGCTCATTTACATACTAGTTGAAAATGTTTTCCCCTGGATTGATAGGTCCTTTCTAAATTAAACTTGTCAAAGGACTAGACCCTGAAGCCCCAAGGGTTTTCTTTGGAATGTTCTCTTTCCTTAGGCTCACACTGAATGTCTTATATGAGACGATCTGGGAAGAGGAAAAATATGTTTAGTTTTTCATGTCACTGATTACAATCTGTCCATACCACTTTACTTTGGTAAAAGTAAAATTTGGAAATAAAATAACTTGTACATAAAGGAAGAAGGAATAGCAGGAGGCAAGCAGGGAGCCAGGCTCTGGCTGCTGGGCTAGTCCAGGAGCCGTGCCACTTCGAGATATTATCCAGAATCTGAAAAAGGAGACGCCACCCCATTCCTCACAAGAGGTGCTGGTGAATGAAAGAAGTAAGAGATGGCATGAATTCAGGGTCACGTCTGGAATATAGTAAATGCTCAATAAATAATTCCAAAGAAAACCAACAGGTATCAACCTCCAGGAGGGTTCACTGAAACGGTGCAGGTGAACGAGAAACCAAAGACAGGGGAATGTGACACATTTAAAGAAACATGTGTCCCCAGACGAAATCAGCTTTATCCTCACCTCTCTGCTAAGATATATGGGATAATGTCCCTTTAAACCACCTCACCAAACCACATTCTGAAAGTGGGCAGTTGCTAAGTGATGCTGAGGGATCCAGGCTAATCACTGTGTGTAAATTAAGCAAAAACACCAGATGAGAGCTGTATGGAATAGCTCCCTCTCAAAACATAACAAAACAAAAAAGTTAACATTATCTCCTAGATTTGTGTTCGTTTAAGCTGAAGGAAAAGAATTTACAGGGCACCCTAATCTGACTCCCACATTTTACAGAAGGGAAGTCTAAAACCTCCAGAGGTTCAATGACTTGCCCAAGGTGTGCCAAGGTAAGGAGTGGCGAGACTGGACCTACAAGCCAATCTGATCACATCTTCCTAATGCCTCCCAGTAACAGCATAAAGGAAGACAACACAGACCGGGGGGCGGGGGAAATCCCTGATGATAACAAGAAGCACAAGGCATTAGATTTCAAGCAATCTGAAAAGTGAAGATTTGACAGTCTGAGAAATCAGTCCTCCCCCTCTCCCCCCCACCCCCCCAATGAATCTAAAAGGGACACAGCTGAGAGGCTGAGCCCAGAATATCAGAGAACCAGGGTTGAACACGGAAGCGCCCCTCTTGTCACTAGCACCAGAGAGCATATAGGATGATCCTACCAGCAAAACATCTAAAGACAAGAAATCAGTTCCTCCGCCTAAGAGACTTTAAGCAATCAGAGCAAAAAGACTCACAGCTTTTTTAGGCAAAGAAGGAAAGCATTGGATTAAATATTTAAGAAAAGACTTCACTCTCCTTGCAATCCCAAACCCCCAGGGTTTCTGTAGGCAGTACCTCTTTGCTGCCACATAGTGGTAGGAAGCCTAAATTGCAGGGCAAGTTCTTAATTGAAAGCTGGTGTATTTTATTTTATTCATGCATTCTAATATTTACTGAGTGCCAACTATGTTACTCTTTTAAATTTTTTTAAAGATTTTTGTTTATTTGAGAGAGAGTGAGCAAGCATGAGGGGGGGAGGGGCAGCGAGAGAGGGAGAAGCAGACTCCCCCCTGAGTGGGGAGCCCAACACCAGACTACATCCCAGGACCCCAGGTTCATGACCTGAGCTGAAGGCAGATGCTTAACTGACTGAGCCACCCAGGCGCCCCTATGTTATTCTTTTTGACACAAAATATATCACTGAACAAAACACCAAAATTTCTGTCTCTGAGGACCTTACATTATAGTAGGGGGCAAGAAAAAAAGAAGTTTATATGTACAGTGAGTAGGAAAAATAAAGTGGGAGAAAAAAGTGTGGGAAAATAAAGTGGGGGGGAAAATGAAGTAGGATATGTAGGGAGGATTGTGAAGACTGCAGTTTTAAATAGGGTGGTCAAGATGGGCTATACCAAGAAAGTAACATTTGAAAAAAGATTTACTGGGGCACCTGGGTGGCTCAGTCGTTAAGCATCTGCCTTCGGCTCAGGTCATGATCCCAGGGTCCCGGGATCGAGTCCCACATCGGGCTCCCTGCTTGGCAGGAAGCCTGCTTCTCCCTCTCCCACTCCCCCTGCTTATGTTCCTGCTCTCACTATCTCTCTGTCAAAGAAATAAATAAAATCTTTAAAAAAAAAAAAGAAAAAAGATTTACTAAAGGTAACAAAAATGCTTGCAGGTCGAATGCAGAAGAATATTCCAAGGAGAGAAAAAAAAAAAAATACAGTGCAAAAGCCTTAAGGTGAAAATATGTTTGGCATGATTATAACAAAGAAAAGGCCAGTGTGACCAAAGGTGAGTGTGATATAATCAAATGATCACCATTAACAATGAGAGCTTATAATAAACTCCTGGCACTCTGAGGCTTAAAATTCAGATTTATAGGAGAGGGCCATGGAGGGCTCCTAGACACTTAAATACGTGGGGATAAATAATTATGCAAGGAGCTAATGCTAAGGGTCAAACAATGAAACAGACAATAAATGCTATAGGAAGCTAAACATAGGAGGGCTGCTGGAAGGGTGATGCTCAAGAATGATCTGAGAGGTACTCTGGTCCTTGGAGGATGAGGGTGAGATAGAAAGAGGAAAACGGAGTCACCAGGTCAAGGACAGCAAGAGGAAACGTGCTGAGACAGAAACAGGAACAATGCGCCACCTTTATTAGATAGAAGAACACAGTCAAGGTTAGGTTAAACAGGTAGTTTGGACCTGTGAAAATGAAAAAAGGAGACCTCATCTAAAATGGAGTCAGAAAGACCTGAAGGGAAAGCTCTCCTCACCACTACCACCTGCTACTGTTCACAGACCCCAGAAGGAGGAATCCTTTCCCACACAGGAAGAAGCTCACCTTACTACCCTGGAGGGGGAAGGAAGAGTTCCTCCTTGCCCAGCAACAACCCAGCCAATGAGAACCACCAGGGCCCAGCCAATGAGAATCACCGTGACCCAGCCAATGAGAATAACGGTGACCCAGCCAATGAGAATCACCGCGACCCAGCCAATGAGAACCACCAGGACCCAGCCAATGAGAATCACCGTGACCCAGCCAATGAGAATCACCGTGACCCAGCCAATGAGAACCACCGTGACCCAGCCAATGAGAACCACCAGGACCCAGCCAATGAGAACCACCAGGACCCAGCCAATGAGAATCACCACAACCCAACCAATAAGAATCAGGGGGACCCAGCCAATGAGAAGCACCATGAACCAGCCAATGAGAAGTCTCCAGAGCCCTCAACTCTCCCTCTACCCCAGTGGACTTTTATTCCAACAGTATCTCCCCTAACCTTCCGTCCTCGCTAAAAGAAGGCTCCTCTCCTTTGTTGTCTACACTCTGGGATGATTCACCATGGTATCTGCATGTCCCCAATTGTAATTCCTCTGCTATCCCCAAATAAACGATTTATTTTTATGGCTGACAGACTCCAAGACCCAATAGATTTTAGGTGAGCTCACCCCTTGATGGAACAATTAATACCTACTTTATTCATACTGTTCAAGAAAATAGATGTGAAAGTTGCCAAACTTAATGAGACTACTTTGCAAACTTGATTTCTTTTTTTAAGATTTTATTTATTTGACAGCAAGAAAGGGAACACAAGCAGGGGGAGCGGCAGGCAGAGGGAGAAGCAGGCTCCTTGCTACGCTGGGATCATGACCTGAGCCGAAGGCAGACACTTAAGGACTGAGCCACCCAAGAACCCCTTGCAAACTTGATTTCTAAGCCACAAAAGGATTATAAGAAAATAGAGTTATAGACCAGTTTCCTTATGAATGTAAGATAAAAACCCAAAATAATATTAACTAAACAAATGCAGTTGCATATTTTGAAAATATATCATAATTAGACTTTATCCCAGTAATGCCAAGATGATTCAACATAAAAATCATCTCTCAATTTCATGAACTACACGTATATATAATAAAAGAGAAAAATTATATGACTATCTCAATGGATACATAAAGACCATATAATTCAGTATCTATTTGAGATTTTTGTTTTTAAATGAAAATATTTCATTGCAAACTAGGAAAAGAAGGAACTTCTTAAACTTGATAAGAGTATCTACACATGAACGAAAAACCTAGGACAAATATAGTTAACAGGAAAGCTCCACAGTACTCATTAGCAGTGCTATTTAACATGGTCTAAAACTTCTAAAACATCGAGAGAGAGAAAAGAAATACAAGGTATAAAACAAGAGGAAAAAACTATCATTATCTGCAAATAATATAATCATTTTTGAACATTTTTAATTTAAAAATAAAAAATATACTCATTTTTAGGTTGAACCATTTGAAATTAGTTTTTGTAATGCTGTAGGCAAAAATAGTCAAATATCAGTAATACCATACAGTTCGGTGTAATATTAAGTTCGTATACAGCCAACTATGAGATGAATAAGAGACTCCATCAAGGTTGCTGACATAGGATAATCTATAAAACATCAATCTCATTACTGCAGCAAAACCCAACTATAAAATATACCTTAATGTCAATCACAAGAATGATATAAACCATGAAATATATAGAAATTAACCAATATATTAGATCTCTACAGAGAAAAGTACTAAACTCTAATAAATACAGAGAGTGATGCAAATAAAAGAAAAGAAGCAATTAGAAGCACTGGAGAGTATGTTCACGCTGTATCATGGACAGATCTGAAAAGTGGTGATATATATAAAACAAAATGAGACCTAGAGTACAATTCATGTAAATACCCAAAATGACAAGCTTATAAGAATATACAGAGACTAAAGACAATACATTCAAACTCTATGGAGAAAGCGCCAAAAGGGGATTAAATAATGATATATGCCATGATCTGAAAAGTTAGATGAACATAACCCTCTGCATTAAAGGCCCAATAAAGCAAGGAAATAAAGTGTGTGACTGAGTGTCAGGAGTTGGGAGAAGAAAGTGTACTCAAGCTAATACTTAGGAAGATTCACCTGGCATTGCTGGCTACAGCAGGTTGAAGTTGGGAGGATATAGTGGTAAACAACCAATAACAGATCTATTATTATGCATGAGCTCATGAGGGCTTGTTGAAAGAAATGGAAAAATAAAAGGATCAATTTTGAGGGACCAAATTTTCAAGAAAGAACCAAGAAAATCTTGTAATAGAATGGGAACGGTGGGGGTGGAAAAGTCAAGGATGACTCCAAGCATTCTTGTCTCACTGTCTGGCACCAATGACAGAAATAGAAAACTCTGGAGACAGGGCCAGAATAAGTTTGGGTTTAGAAACAGAAAATTCAGCACAATGTGCTTCTGTAGCCAAAATGGCCAATAAAATCGAAGTGCATTGGGAAATAAAAATGCAATTATCTCCTCAAATAAAGTCATGGTCCAGTTACACAGGGACAAAGTTGGCTCTGGTTACTACACCCAAGAAAACAGGAAAAAGACACAAAGAGGAAGACCAGAGAAGAGTAAATCAAATGGTTAAGTCAAATGGCTAATAAAGCTTCCTTATGAGACTCCTTAAGAAAATTTGTAAAGAAACAAGCTAAGAAGGGTGCCTGGGTGACTCAGTCCGTTAAGCATCTGACTCTTGATTTCAGCTCAGGTCATGAACTTACGGTCATGGGATTGAGTCCAACATCAGGCTCTGCACTCAGCGGGGAGTCTGCTTGAGGATTCTCTCCCTCTCCCTTTGCCTCTCCCCTTGCATGCTTATGACCACTCTCTCTCAAATAAATAAATCTTTTTTAAAAAAGTAACAAGTTAAGAGGGACTACATGAATTACAAAGAAGAAAATTTGTCAAAAATTAGAGATATTTCTTGTATCAAAAAAGTGTTTAGCAGAAAAATATTTTAGAATGAATGCAAAGAATGACTCTGAAGAACAGTGCATGCAGCTATGAAATGCATTACCCCCACTGGTGTTGGCTACAGGTAGAAAAATCTAGAAATCCAACACTCCCAAACCCATTCAATCAATATTTATTGAGAGCCTTCTACTGATCATACAATGTTGGGCTAAGACAGACATGGTCCCTGTGATGGTTAATTTTATGTGACAACTTGGCAAGGCAATGGTATCCAGTTTTGGGTCAAACATCAGTCGAGGTGTTGAAGGTATTTTTAGATGTGAATAACATTTAAATTAGTAGACTTTAAGTAAAGCAGATTATGCTCTGTCTTGGTCCATGTGGGCTGCTATAACATAATACCACAGACTAGATGGCCCTACAAACAAGAGAAATTTATTTCTCACAGTTCTGGAGGCTAGAAGTCCATGATCAAGGTGTCAGCAGATTCCATGTCTGGTGAGGGCCCACTTCCTGGTTCACAGATGCTGTCTTTTTACTGTGTCCTCATGTTCTAGAAGAGGACAGGAATCTCTCTGGGGTCTCTTTTATAAGAGCAATAATCCCATTATAATGGCTCCACCCTCATCTCCTATCACCTCCCAATGGTTCCACCTCCAAATACCAACACACAGGGGAATAGGTCTCAACGCATGAATTTTGGGAGAACACAAACATTCAGCCGACAGCACTCTCCATAATGTGGGTGAGCCTCCTCCAATCAGTTGAAGGTCTTTAGAGAAAAGACTGAGGTCCCCTGAGGAAGAATGAATTCTGCCTCCAGATTGCCTTCAGACTCAAGACTGCAATATCAACTATCCCCTGTGTCTCCAGCCTGCTGGACTGCCCTACAGATTTCAGACTTGCTAGATCCCACCATCACATGTGCCAATTCCTTAAAATAAATCTCTCTCTTGTCTACATGCATACAGCCTATTGGTTCTGTTTCTCCGGAGAACTCTGATGAAAACAATCCTTAATGTCATAAAAAGATAGTAATCAAACTACTCTACAAATGAGTATATATTTGGGAACTAAGAGAAGCCTAAAAAAACTAGGGTCAAACACTATGGGAAATCTTCACCAAAAATGATATTTTAGCCAAGATTCTAGAACAATAGCATATGCGTAGGCAACAGGGATCGGGGGGCAGAGAGCAGTGCAAGCAGAAGGCAGAACAGTGCAGAAGCAAAAGGAGGGAGGGAGGAAAGGAGGTTTCAGAGGTACATCAAGACCAGACTATGAAGAACCTTATATGGACATTGTAAAGCTTTTAGTCATTACCTTCAGAGTGATGTAAACAGCACTAAAAAAATAATAATAATAATAGCCTGGGGATGACATCGGATCTGCATTTTGAAGACTATGAAAGCTGCTGTGTAAGAAACAGTGAGAGGAGACCAGAGTACATGATGGCGAATTGGAAGGAAGAGGTGGTATGAT
Source organism: Neomonachus schauinslandi (assembly GCF_002201575.2). Lineage (NCBI taxonomy): Eukaryota > Metazoa > Chordata > Mammalia > Carnivora > Phocidae > Neomonachus > Neomonachus schauinslandi. The sequence continues at coordinate 6,733,492 of NC_058417.1, read as the reverse complement.
GGTTTGAATGCCTGTGTCCCTGCAAAATTCCTACGTTGAAATCCTAAGTCTCAAAGATGATAGTATTAGGAGGTGGAGCCTCTGGGAGGTGCTTGGGTCATGAGGGTGGAGTCTTCATGAATGAGATTAATGTTCTTATAAAAAGAGGTTCCTAAGAGATCCTTAGCCCCTTCCACCATGTGTGGACATAGCAAGATGGTGCCACCTGTGAACCAGGAAGAGGGTGCTCACCAGAACCTGACCAGGCTAGTATCTCGGTCTTGGATTTGCAGCCTCCAGAACTGTAAGAGATAAATTTCTGTTGTTTATAAGCCACCCAGACTATGGTATTTTATTACAGTAGCCCCAACTACTAAGACAGGTGGGGTCAAGGTATCTGACCAGTCCAACTGGCCAAATGGTGATGGCAGACACTACAATAGGGAAGCCCAGGCAGAAGATTATGAAATAAGCCTTAGAAACGCTGAGTATGAGGTACACCTTTGAATATTCCACTGGAGATGTCCCCAGGACTTTTTTTCTGGATATTAACCTCATAAGAGGTTTCCCTGCTTCCACTCTTGCCTCTGTTTATTCTGCACATACCAAGAAGAAGACTGATCTTTTTAAAAAGACAGTAAAATCCTACTACTCCTTTGCTCAAAATTCAAACTCTTTTCCATGGCATAGAAAGTCCTGTGGATCTGCTACTGCAGCTCAAAGAGGACTATGAGAAGTGTGAGTCATCTGCACAGAATGATCACCGAAGCCAAGGGCATGAAGGAAATTGCATAGGGAGAGATTATAGAATGATCCATGAGGAAATCCATTATTTCCTGCAATGGAGACAGATAAGGAATGGCCAGAAAAACAGGAAGAGCCCCAGCAGAATATGGTATCACGGAAGCCAAGGAGGATAAAAAAGCCTTTTGAGAAAAAGTGATCAACAATACCAACTGCTGCTGAAAAAATAATAAAGACTCAAAGATGCCCGTGAAATTTAGCAATATGGAATCTGCTGCCTCTTTGGTACCTTACTGAGTTCAGGCAGAATGGTGTGGGTAAGGAATAAGGCCAGAAGCCAGATAAGGTGGGATACAGAGTGAATGTGAGGCCAAGTAATGGAGACATTGAATACAAACAAGTCTTTCCCAAAAATCTGGAGAGGAGAGGTAAGTGGGAGTTGGAGAGGGTCAAGGGAAGTTTTGTTGCTGAGACAGAAGGGACCAACATGTTCAAATGTTGGTGGAACCAACTACTTGAAAGAGGAATTGAATATACAGGAGAGAGAAAGGATATTTGCTAGCATGAAAAGGTTCAGGAGGAGATATGACCCAGAGCAGAGATTGAAGGATAGGAAAAAGACAGAAAATAGGACACCTCCTCCATTAGGAAGAGAGAAATCTTTAGAGATTTAGGTGATCTTTGACTTCCCAATGGAAAATGAGGTTATCCCATCCATCTAACAGAGCTTCAATTTCCTCTAGAAAGTAGGTGAGGGTGGCCCTGAGAGAAAGTGTTGGAAGGCGGAAGTTTGAGGGAAGTAGAAAAAGAAAGGAATACCATTGTTTTGGAGAATGAACAAATGGATCTGGCAAATGGTAGGATTCAGAGGCACCAATGGGGGCCCACTGGAGTTGGGCGGTAAAGAACTCACAGAACCAACTTGCCTTGTTGAGCCACTTCCTCCAGCAGGGTTTATCTCCTTAGGTGCAGGCACAAAGATCATACGAAGTACTTCAAGAGCATTTGATGGTCAAGCTGATTAAAAGTATTAAGGGAATCTGGGACTCTGAAGATTCATTTTATCACAAAGACAATCACGCCCTCCCAAGAAACAACCTGTTGGTGATTATCCATTGTCGAGAGCGATTGCCAGACAGAGCAGTACTCTATGTTAGAGAATCACACTAAGTTGTAGATTTTACCAAGGCAGATTTCTGAGTTAAGAGATCCTGTGGATGAAAGAAGACAGAAAGCAAAATCTATCCGTGTAGTGCAGCAGATGTTGTTATGAATAAAGAGTGGTATATTTTTGCAGTTGATGAACCTACACTGATGCATCATTAGCATCCAAAGTCCATAGTTTACATTAAGATTCATTCTTGGTATTATATATTCTGAGTTTGGACAAAGGCCCAACTCAATGATGACATATATCCATCATTATAGTAACATACAGTGTTCTTTCACTGCCTTAAAAATACTCTGTGCTCGGGCACCTGGGTGGCTCAGTTGGTTAAGCGACTGCCTTCGGCTCAGGTCATGATCCCGGGGTCCTGGGATCGAGTCCCGCATCGGGCTCCCTGCTCTGCGGGGAACCTGCTTCTCCCTCTCCCACTCCCCCTGCTTGTGTTCCCTCTCTCGCTGTGTCTCTGTCAAATAAATAAATAAAATCTTTAAAAAAAAAAAAAATACTCTGTGCTCTGCCTATTCATCCCTCCTCCTCCTCCTCCAAATACCTAGCAACCACTGATCTTTTTACTGCCTCCATAGTTTTGCCTTTTCCAGAACATCATATAGTTGGAACCATAATATGTAGCCTTTCCAGATTGGCTTCTTTCACTTTTTGACTATTCTAACAGGTATGTAGTGGTATCTCACTGTTGTTTAATTCACATTTCCCTAATAACCTGTGACATGAAGAATCTTTTCATATGCTCATTTGCCGTCTATATATCTACTTTGGTGAGGTGTCTGTTAAGATCTTTGGTCCCATTATTTCACGGGGTTGTTTTCTCTGTTGTTGAGTTTTAACAGTTCTTTATATATTTTGGATAACAGTCCTTTATCAAATGTGTCTTTTGCAAATATTTTCTCCCAGTCTGTGGTTCATCTTCTTGTTCTCTTGACAAGATAAGCATCTAAGTATGCACAGAAGATTATACAGACATTTCATACTGTCAAGAGAATTTCTGCAGAGCAGAAAATTTAATTTTCATAAAGTCCAGGTTATCAGTTATTTCTTTCATGGATCATGTCTTCAGTTTTATATCTAAATAGTCAGGGGGTGCCTGGGTGGCTCAGTCAGTTAAGCGTCCAACTCTTGATTTCAACTCCGGTCATGATCTCAGGGTCGTGAGACTGAGTCAGCTTGAGATTCTCTCTCTCCCCCCGCCCCCCCCCTACTTGTACATGGGCTCTCTAATAAATAAATTAAAAGCAGCCACTCTGGAAAACAGTATGGAGGTTCCTCAAAAAGTTGAAAATAGAGCTACCATACAATCCAGCAATTGCACTACTGGGTATTTACCCTAAAGATACAAATGTAGGGATCTGAAGGGGTAATGTGCACCCCTATGTTTATAGCAGCAATGTCCACAATAGCCAAGCTATGGAAAGAGCCAAGATGTCCATCAACAGATGAATGGATAAAGAAGATGTGGTATATATATACAATGGAATATTATGCAGCCATCAAAAGGAATGAAATCTTGCCATTTGCAACGACGTGGATGGAACTGGAGGGTATTATGCTGAGCGAAATAAGTCAATCAGAGAAAGACATGTATCATATGATCTCACTGATATGAGGAATTTTTTTTTTTAAAGATTTTATTTATTTATTTGACAGAGAGAGACACAGCGAGAGAGGGAACACAAGCAGGGGGAGTGGGAGACGGAGAAGCAGGCTTCCTGCAGAGCAGGGAGCCCGATGTGGGGCTCGATCCCAGGACCCTGGGACCATGACCTGAGCCGAAGACAGACGCTTAACGACTGAGCCACCCAGGTGCCCCAAGGAATTTTTTTTTTAAGATTATTTATTTATTTATTTATTTGAGAGAGAAACACAGTGAGAGAGGGAACCCAAGCAGGGAGAGTGGGAGAGGGAGAAGCAGGCCTCCCGCGGAGCAGAGAGTCCGATGCGGGGCCCGATCCCAGGGCCCTGGGATCCTGACCTGAGCCGAAGGCAGACGCTTAACGACTGAGCCACCTAGGCGCCCCAACCCCGAGGAATTCTTAATCTCAGGAAACAAACTGAGGGTTGCTGGAGTGGTGGAGGGTGGGAGGGATGGCATGGCTGGGTGATAGACATTGGGGAGGGTATGTGCTATGGTGAGCGCTGTGAATTGTGTAACACTGTTGAATCACAGACCTGTACCTCTGAAACAAATAATACATTATATGTTAAAAAAAAAAAAAAAAGAAGAAGAAGAAGAAGAAGATAGCAGGAGGGGAAAAATGAAGGGGGGGAAATCGGAGAGGGAGATGAACCATGAGAGACAATGGACTCTGAGAAACAAACTGAGGGTTCTAGAGGGGAGGGGGGTGGGGGGATGGGTTAGCCTGGTGATGGGTATTAAAGAGGGCACGTACTGAATGGAGCACTGGGTATTATACACAAACAGTGAATCATGGAACACTACATCAAAAACTAATGATGTAATGTATAGTGATTAACATAATAAAATAAAAATAAATAAATAAAAATCTTAAAAAAAAATCGTCATGCCATACCTAAGGTCATCCAGGTTTTCTCTTGTTATCTTCTAGTAGTTTTATAGTTTTGCCCTCTTACTCATTTTTGTGTTCTCATGATAGTGCCAGGCACACAGTATAGAGTCAATAATAGTTTAATAATCCATTTCCCAGGTCATAATGTGAAGGTAAGTCTTAATGAAACAGTTTTCGCCCTCCATAACTAGTAACTTTTTTTCTTTTTTTTTTTTAGTGGAAGTTTTTAAATGTGTTATAAAATATTGAGTAGTTAACAAAAGATTTAAAACATGTAAAAGATGGGTAAAATGCAACAGAAACAGTCCAGAAACAGACCCGCATATACTGTCCATTGACTTGTGACAGAGAGATTAAGTGTAATACAATGAGGAAAGGATGGACTTTTCAATACATGGGGCTAGGGAAATTTGGTATCCATCTAGAAAAGAAAGATAAAATTGACCCCTATGTTAAAACACACTCAGATACTTATTTAAGGTGGGTTATAGACCTACGAAAGGTACAATAATTAGCAAGAAAATACAGAAGAATATTTTATTCTATGGGATAGGCAATGATTTCTTCAACAGGATACAAAAACTACTAACCCTACAAGAAAAAATGATAATGTGTATTTTGTCAAAACCTAAAACTTCCATCCATCAAAAGACATTAATAAAGTAGGAAAAACAAACAATAGCTGGCATAATGTTACTAATACAAAAGATTTCTATCCAAAATATATAAAGAACACCTACAAATCAATAATGAAGAGATACAGAATTTAAGTATGGGCAAAATATTACGCAGGCATTTCACAAAAGAAGGTATCTGAGTGCCCAATAAGCTCACGAAAAGATTTTGACATCTTTTCTTGTTAGTGAAATGCAAAATAAATCCAAATGAGATACCACTACACACCCAGTAAGTGATAAAAATCCAAAGGACTGACAATACCAAGTATTGATATAGGTAAGAGAGTAACTGGACTCATACATAACTGGTGGGTGTAAAGTGATACAAACACTTTGGAAAAATGCTTGACAGTTTTTTATAAAATTGACCAACATTTATACTCGTGGGTATGTATCCAAAGAAACAAAAGCATATGTTCACAAAAATATATAAGAATGTTCAGAGCATATTTTTTCAGAAAAGCCTAAAACTGGAAATAATCCAAATGTCCACCAGTAGGTGAATAATAAACAAATTATGGTGATAGTTGAGCAAGGGGAATACTAAAGAGGAAGATACATACAACAACATGGATGAATATCAAAAGTAATACATTGAGAGAAGCCAGACACAAAACAGGAGATGCCACATGATTTATGTGAGGTCCAATTGTTCCAACACCATTTGTTGAAAAGACAATAATTTCTCCATCAAACTACCTCTTCATCTTTGCCCAAAATCAACTGACCAAATTTGTGTGAGTCTTTTTCTGGATTCTCTCTTCTGTTCAACTGATCTAAGTGTATATGTCTTCATCAGTACCTTAGATGATGATTATAGTAGCTTCACAGTAATTATTAAAATTGGGTAGTGTGAGCCCTCCAATGATATTCTTCTTTTTCAAAATTGTTTTCAATACTCTAGTTCCTTTGCCTTTCCATGAAAATTTTCCAGTTAGGTTGTCTGTATCTACAAAAATATCTTGCTGAAATTTTTATGGAAATTGCATTAAACCTATAGATCAATACAAGGGAGAACTGACATCATAACTAAATTGAGTCTTGCAATCTTGAATACAATGTCTCCCCATTTATTTAGATCTTTAATTTCTTTCATCACTGTTTTGTAGTTTTCAGTATACGGATCCTGCATGTTTTACTAGATTTATCTAAAGTTTGTTTTCTAAATTTTACTTCCAATTGTTCACTGCAAGTATATAAAAATACGACTGACTTCTGTAAGTTCATTTTGCAACTTGAGACTTTGATAAGTTCACTTATGAGTTCTAGGAGCTTTGTCATAGATTCCTCAGTATTTTATTTTATATATAATTCGAGTTCCTAATATAATCATGAATAGATTTTAATTTTGTCATAGGCTTTTTTTTTTTTTTTGGTCATATGCTTTTGCTGTACCAGTTGATATGAGTATTTGTTTTTTCTTCTATCATTTAATGTGGGAGGTTACACTGATTTGTGAATTTGGACCAATCACATATTCCTGAGATAAACCCTACTTGGTCATAGTGTATTATTCTTTTTATATATTGCTGCATTTGATTTGCTGATATTTTGAGGATTTTTGCATTTACATTCATGAGGGCTGTGGTCTGTGGTTTTCTTGTAATGTCTATGCCTCGTTTTGTTATCAGGGTAATGCTGTGTCCTTCACAAACTAGGCAGGGAGTGTTCTATTTTCTGAACAAAATTGTGTAGAACAGATGTTATTTCTTTAAATGTTTTGTAGCATTCACCAGTGAAACCATCTGGACCTGCAGTTTTGTTTTTGGAAAGAATTCAATTTCTTTATAGATGTAAGACTATTCCAGTTATCTGTCTCTTTGGTGAATTTTGGTAGTCTGTGGCTTTCAAAGAGTAAGTACAGTTTAAGTTGTGTAAGTTATGTGCAGAGTTGTCTGTAGTATTTTTTAATCCTTTTTATGACCTGTTGAGTCAGTAGTGATATCCTCTTTTATTCCTGATAGTGATCATCTCTGTCTTATTTTTTTCCCTAGTTGGTTTTGTTAGATCAACTGTATTGATCTTTTCAGAACATCATCTTTTAATTTCATTTATCCTACTACTTTGCTATTTCACTGATTACCAATCATCTCTTTATTCTTTATCACGTCTTTGTTTAATTTGGTTTTATTTTGTATTTTTTCTATTTTCTTAAGGTAAAAGCTTAGATTATTGATTAGAGACTGTTCTTTTCTTTTTTTTTTTTTTGTATCCAAAATCTGTTTATTGGGATAGTTTCCCACTCATGTTGATTCATGGTGCTTTTAGTGCTGCTTTCATCTGAAGAAGCATCCTTCTGTAAGCCTTGCTTTTCCTCCTGTGGGCTGGCAGAGGACAATGGAGCAGCAAACACAAAACTACCATTTGTGTGTGGCTAAAGATGGTGGTAACTTTGTATCATCCCAGGCCCCTCATATCCATGAAGTAGGAGTTGGGGCTCTGAACCAGGCACTTCTTGTGCTTTCTCTTCTCTTCCAGGGATGGGGACAGGAGGTCCTTCATGAGGGGCATGTTCCCGTGGGGGAAGTCATCACCACCAGAAAGTGACTGTTCTTGTAATATAAGCATTTAAGGCTATTAATGCCCCTCTAAGGTTAGGGGCATCCCACAAATTTTGATGTCTTGTGTTTTCATATTCATTCAAAACATTTTTAAATTTCCCATGAAATCTCCTCCTTGGCTTAGGATTGTTTAGAAATGTATCATTTAACATTAGGATTTTTTTAGTTATCTTTCTGTTACTGGTTTCTACTTGAATTCAATCATACTTTATATGATTTCAAAATTTTTAAGATTTTATTTTATGACCCAGGTATGGTCAAACTTGATGAGTGTCTCAGGGGCACTTGAAAAGAATATGCATTCTTGGAGCACCTGGGTGGCTCAGTCGGTTGAGTGTCCGACTCTTGATCTCAGCTCAGGTCTTGATCTCAGGGTCATAAGTTTAAGCCCCGCACTGGGCTCTATGTCTGGGCTTGGAGTGTACTTAAAGAAAGAATATACATTCTCTTGTTATTGGGTGGAGTTTTCTACAAATGTCAATCAGATCCAGTTCCTTTAGAGTGTTATTTGGTTCTTCTATATTCTTGTTAATTTGCTGTCTACTAATTTTATCAATAACTGAGAGTGCAGTATTGAAGTCCCCATGTAGAACTGTGGATTTGTCTACTCCTTTCAGCTCTATCACTTCTTTCTTCGTGTATTTTGAACCTCTATTCTCAGGGTGCATACACATTTAGGTTTATTAGGTCTTCTTTGATGAATGAAACTTTTTTATCATTATGTACTGTCTTTTTGTATCCCCGAAATTTTCCTTGATCTGAAGTCTACTGCATCTAATATTAATATATGCACTCCTTTCTTCTGAATGGGGCAACCCTGATAAACTCTTATTATTATTTATTTTCAGGGTTTTGGGGTTTCCACATAGTCATACCTGAAAATAATTATAAAGTTTCTTTCTAATTTTCCTAGCTTTTCATCATATTTAGGAACTTTTTATGACTTATTTATTCTTAGAATGGCAAGGATAGATATGTACCATTGCTACCCTAATATAATCCCTCATCACATTCTACTCAAGTTACAACTTACTCCTTTTTTAGCCTAAATGCTTATGCAGCAGTTTTAGCTAAGGGCTGTATGGTTACTTTTATACCTTCTCAGTTGGAGAAGGTTGTGTTCCTTGCTCAAACACACAGCTTAGGATGAATCAAAGACGTTCGGTGACAAAGAAAACCATTACCCAGCTGCCCAAATCTGCCTAAAAATCCAGAGGCTCAACCAGATTTGCCTTCTACTCTCTTTGTTGGCCTCCTACATTCTAGGCTGCCCCCTTTTCAATCTACCCATACACAGCAGCTAACATGCTGTTCCAAAGACAACCGTACCTAGTAACCCCATTTCTGCTTTTCGAGGGCCTGCAGTAACTCCTCATTGCCTAACAGACCACATTCTCAATGCCTGGGCTTCACTTCCATGGCTCCCTAATGCCAGTCTCCCCCAGTACCTGACTTTCCACCAAGCTCCACAACACACACTCCCTTCTACAAAGTGCCCCTATTCCCACTCACTGTGCAAACAACATCCACTCCCACCTGCGCATGCTTGGTCTCCTTCCTACGGACTGTCTGCTCTTCTTCCTATTTAACTCTGAACTACTCTCAAAGGCTCCCTTTCAAGTTGCACCTCCTCCAGGACGCTTCTCAAGCAACAAAAGGAAAGAGAATTTCAGAGCGTTCTGGCGTTCTTTGTATCTGGCCATGGCCAGTTCGGGACTGGGCAGTGCCTGGATTCAACTGGGTTCTACTGTGCCAAACTTGGGCAAATCTCTTACCTTCTCTTGACTAGTCTGTGCTCCTATAAAACGGAGTCAAGGGGGCTCCCACTGCACTGAGTTTACACATTTATCATTGTCCTCGTGATCATTCCACTCTCCCACTCCAAATCTTTCTGACCTTTGACTCAGCACCTCTTGGTTGCATGCTTACATTCTCTTGCTAATCCTTCTAGACGAATCTACCCCATCAGGACTATTTCTGTATTTTTCTCAATATTGAACATAATAAACATTTATTGAATAGGAGGGGAAACTGCCTATTTCTCTCACAGAATAGATATAAGGGGGGGGTGTGTTTGCAAGGAAACACAACAGGCACATTCTAAATGCCTCGAGGATAACCACTAAGGGAGCACTGCTTCTCCTCCCTCCTCTATTATATTCCACAGAATCCAAGGAGACTGGGGACAATCAAGACAGGCAGGACAACAATCTTCTTAAAAATCAAAGAACAGGGGCGCCTGGGTGGCTCAGTTGGTTAAGCGACTGCCTTCGGCTCAGGTCATGATCCTGGAGTCCCTGGATCGAGTCCCGCATCGGGCTCCCTGCTCCGCGGGGAGTCTGCCTCTCCCTCTGACCCCCCCCCCATGTGCTTGCTCTCTCTCATTCTCTCTCTCTCTCAAATAAATAAAATCTTTAAAAAAAAAAAATCAAAGAACAACCTGCAGCAGAGTCCTTTATCCTCACTTTTCTGTAAAACCAGGAGATGCAGAGTAAGGCCAGGTGGGAAGGGTTTCGTTGGAAACACAACCAGGGTTTCCAATGCAGTAGGGGTAGGTGGGGTGGGGAAGGAAGTTGAATGGCTTTCTTTTTTTTTTTTTTTTTAATTTATTTGCGAGAGAGAGAATGAGAGACAGCATGAGAGGGAGGTGGGTCAGAGGGAGAAGCAGACTCCCTGCTGAGCAGGGAGCCCAATGTGGGACTCGATCCCGGGACTCCAGGATCATGACCTGAGCCAAAGGCAGTCGCTTAACCAACTGAGCCACCCAGGCGCCCTGAATGGCTTTCTAACAACAATCTGACCCTGATGGTTAACCGTGATTTAGGATATCTACCACTTTAAGATTTGTGGAAAGTAAAGGAGGTCTTTAAAAAAAAAAAAAAAAAAAAGGTAAAGAGAAAGAAGAAATCAAAAGTAAAAATAAGGAAAGAGCGGGACATAATAAAGGAATACAGAAAGCAGGAAGGGTACCAAGCTGGAGGAGCATACCAGATGGAAATGAAGAATTAATATGCACATGTATGTGCACATATTCATATTTACATATGAACTTCCTTGTTTTTCACTCCAGCCTCTGTAGCTGCTCAAGGTACAGAAAAGTTATAAAACAATCTTTGTAGGTTTATGCACAATGACAGGATTGGGTGTGTGACTTGGCATGCCCCACCCCCATTCAAGAGAGGGTGTATCAGGATCTGAAAGACCCCAGTGAGGTGGTGCACTCTACAGATATTAGGCTTATCAAAAAGGGCATTAAAAGCCTAACAAACACTGTCTAGATAACTATACTTTTAGCAGCAATAAAAATACAAAATGCAGGGGCGCCTGTGTGGTTCAGTCAGTTAAACGTCTGACTCTTGATCTCAGCTCAGGTCTTGATCTCGGGGTCATGAGTTCAAGCCCCATGTTGGGCTCCACAGTGGGCATAAAATGCAGTCAGTAACTCTGACAGAGAAGGAAGCAACTGCCCTTCTGAATGTTGAGGAGAAATCCCAAAACGTGACACCAAAGACCTGAGGTCCAGATGCTTGTGAGCCATGGACAGGAGTGATTTGAGTGAGTGAGCCCCATTCCATACTGACACCCTCAGTCACCTGGACCAGGAGAAACGTCAGCTTCTCTGTGGCATTCTGGGACAAACTTGTCCACAGGAGGGTCTTGGTGGAGGAGGGCCCACCTTCCCGTGACCATGCTTTTGTGCATGCTGAACTGTGCATGTTGGTTTCTGCAGGTCCTTATGGCGTGCAAAGCAAATTCCCATCACAAGAGAGAGTGAGCAGAAAGGTGCACAGCAGCACAGAGATGTGACCACAGCCTTGGTCAACAGTGACAGGTAAGGAAGCCTAACTGTCCATTGAGCCCACGGGCCCAGGTCTGTTTGCATGAAAACTGCCGCTGTGTAACGAGTGGATCGAGAAAACCAATACTCCAGATACACAGAGAATATTCTAGAACACAGTTATGGCCGTGACTCGTCAAGTCTGTGGCTTCTATTAAGAGAAGTAAGGTATTTCAAAATGCAAAAGCAAGGTCCGTTAAAAGAGTAACTTGTTTTGAAAAAGAGTTAAGACTGGCTCACAAGTGCTCGGAGAAATGCAGTCTCCCTCTGTCTTCTGTTCCCAAATTACCAAGAGGTACTGTTGGCAACTTTTTAATAGTCTTCCAGAGACACTGTATGCATTTACAAGCATGGTAACTGTGAGTACTTAGGAGCCTAATCACCTACCATACACTAAAAAATCAGGTCGAATACCACACGAGGTGTTCTGCATCTTGTTCTTTGCTTTTGTTGGTGTATCATGCAGATGGCTGCATATTGGTGCATTTAGATTTGATTCACACAGTGTTTTGTCTGTACATGTCTCTTAACCTAACTAATGAGTTAATAATGTTGTGAAGAATACATTCTATATGCATCCAGATTAATATCTTAGATTTGTGTGTGCACTTCGCTACCTTAAATCTTCATTTCCATCATTCCCTCATCTCCTTCTGTCAGAACCCCGTGCTTCCTTCCAGGGTCCAACTTACACCACTTTTTGCTTCTTGAACCCTGATTTACGACTGAAGCCGTAAGTGACTGTCCCATCGTCCCAATCATTCTGACATTTCATACCATCTTAGGGTATTCATAAAAACCAGCCTCAAATCGTCACAATATGTTCTGTCTTATTTTCCCTACTGGAGTAAAGGCCCTTGAGGGCAAGATTATCTGACTGACTTATCTCTCTTGGCCTCAAGACCCTCACACCACCGTGCTTGGCACAAAGCAGAGGGAAAAAAAGTAGTGCTTGTGCAATGAGAAATGTGTGCTTCGTGGGTGTTGTGGGTTGAAGTGTGTCATCCCCTGAGAAGATAGGATGAAGTCTTAACCACAGGAACCTCAGAATGTGACCTTAGCTGGAAACGGGGTTCTTACAGATAGAGGTATGATGAGGTTGTACTCAAGTAGGTGGACCTTAATCCAATATGACCGGGTTCCTTGTAAGTAGAGACGAGACATACTGAGAGAAAGACATGGTAACAGAGGCAGACACTGGAGGGATGTGTCTATAAGCCCAAGAACACCCAAGGAGTGTTGGCAACACCAGAAGCTAAGAGAAAGTCCTGACACTTTTTCCCTGATACCAACCAGTTGTCCTACAATTCGATTCCATCCTGACACTAACCATCCAGGGTTAGCACAGACCCCACGCATTAAGGCCAAAGTACTTCCCAGGACTGCCCCTACCTCAGAGGCCAGTCACAAGTTTCAGCTGTCCCCAAACCATCCATAAATCTGCCTAGCTGGCTCTAAATTCAGCGCTTCCCGCAACCCAGTCAGGTCCCATAACCCATTAGAACGACTCACAGAACTCACCAAAAGCACTATACTTGGGAGTATAATTTTACGTGCATGGATAAAGGTCACAGCTCAGGAATAACCCAACGAAAGACATGCACAGGGCAAGGTCTGGGATGGGCCGGGCAGCTAGGTCAAGCTTCCATGACCTCTCCTCATGGAATCTAGGTGCCTCTCCAGCACATCAGTGTGCTCCCCAGCTAGGAAGCTCTACGGAACTTCAATCCCCAGAGCTTTTCTATAGGGTTTCATTATGTGGGCATGAAGGAGGAAGTCACTGGCCACAGCACAGAACTCTGCCTCCCCTCACTTCCCTGGAGGCTGGGCTGGCCCAAAGTTCCAACACTTTAATTATGTGGTTGGTCTTTCTGGTGACTAGAACCCACCCCAAAGCTATGCAGGGGCCCTGCCACGAAGTCACTTCATTAGCATGAGAAAGCACAACTATCACTCCAGAAATTCCAAGCATTTTTTAAAATCTCTGTGCCCAGAACTAAGGACAAAGAGGAGATACTCTTAATTATACCACAGCAAGGAACAGATTCTCCGGGAGAGCCTTCAGAGGGAGCCTGGCCCTGCCCACACCTTGATTTTGGCCTTTTGGCCTCTAGAACACTCAGAGAATCGTTTGGGGTGGTCTTAAGCCACTCATTTGTGCTAATCTGTTATAGAACCGTAGGAAAGTAACACAATGGGTGAAGCAAGGCTTTCCTTTCTGGGTAACACTCTATCTTAAAATGGGGGCTACCAATGTATTTCCCTTGCTTCTGGCCCATCTAGTATTTCCTGCCACCCCTCCCCCCAGGCCATTCTTCAGCCCTGGGCTCTTCTCAGCGCTCCCCCCATTTCCAAGCTTCATTTCTACCCACCTGCTGAGGATTCCCAGCTCCACCTCCCAGACCTCTCTCCCAAGCTCCAGCCCCTCATCCCAGCTGCCCACTGACTCCCCCGTGCCCTTCTCTTGGGCTCCCTCTCAGTGACTGGCATCCACATCCACTTGGCCCAAACCCAAACCTCAGCAGCAGCTTATTTCCTGCCGCAACCCCAAGTCCTACCAAGGTCCCCTGAGTCAACGTCTTCGATATCTCTGGAACCTCTGCAGATCCCGCCTCCTCATGGCCACAGATCTGCTCCAGATGCCCAAGATCTCACTGGGATGACCAGCTAGTCTCCTAACCAACAGCCAGGTTTGCTCCGCTCCGCTTGGTTCTCCACTCTGCATCCAGACTCGTCATTCCAAAACCCAAATCTGACCTTGCTACTCCTCTGTTTAAAGTAACAACAACAGCATCTTACACTCTGAGGTTTGCTCCATCCCAGAAACTATTTTAAGTACTTTATTGTATTAATTCATTTCAAACAATATCATAAGCCAGGAATTATTAATATTCCACTTTGCAAATAACACAATTGAGGCTTATAAAACCTCAGTGACTGGCCTATAGTTTTGCAACTTGTACATGATGGAGGCATGATATAAGCCTCAGGACCCAGGCTCATAACCCAAAGACTATGGGGAAAGGTCAAACGATCACTCAGTAATTTACCCCTGGTCCTTAGGTAAAATCCCAATCTACTGAATCATGTCTTAGAAGTAGGGTAATTATAAAGTTTGCTCAGGTGTTTACCTGCTGCCCTGGCCCTATTAATTCTGTAGTCACTCTCAGAGGTATCCTTGTCTGGGCAAGAGAGTCATCTGATTTATAAACCTCATCCCTACTCCCAGTGACATTCCAAACACAGAGATCTTACTTTACTTCCTTGAAGGAGCCACCCCCTACATCCCTTGGCATTCATACACATCATCTCCACTTGCCTTTTCCTAACAGTGCCTCTCCCTTCAGGTGTCAGCTTGCAGGACTTCCTCCCAAACCCCACTCCAGTCAAACCCAGTGATGTTCTCCTGGTTCCACGAACAACTCCCCTCTCGTCCAAGCCCCACCTTCTGGTAATGGCTTGTTTACTTGTTTTTCCCACTCTCATGCTTCTAGCACAAGATATGGCACATGGTAGATACAGCGGACACTGTTCCCCCTCAGGAACAGCAGACACTGTTCCCCTTCAGGAATGAAGATCTTATTCCCCAGCTGCTGGGAAGGCAGCCAGATGACCAGCCTCAGCTGTCTACCCCTCGACACTGCTTTCCAGGGAAAGCCCAACTCCAGTGACCAATCAATGCAGAGATGTAAGAGCTCAGTCCTTTCTCCCCAACTCAGGACAACATTGGGGAGACACCCAAGCTCCAGCACCCAACATGGAACCAACGGAGGCCTTTGTTGGGTCCACATCACAGCCTAACTTCCTCTCCCTAGTCCCACTTCCTTTCGTCTCTTCCACAGGTACGGAACCTAACAGCACTTCCTAACAAACATTGTGCATGTTATTTTCAGTATCTGCTTCCCAAGGACCCAACTGGTGACAGTAGGTGGTCAACAGATATCTGTTTGATGAATGCCACCTTTTTTTTTAAGATTTTATTTATTTACTTATTTATTATTTGAGAGAGAGAGCAAGAGTGAGAGCGAGAAAGAAGGAGCAGGGGCAGAGGGAAAGAGAGAGGGAGAAGCAGACTCCCTGCTAAGCAGGGAGCTCAACGTGGGGCTCGGGACTCGGCAGTCATGACCTGAGCCAAAGGCTGACACTTAATCGACTGAGCTACCCAGGCGCCCCGATGAATGGCTTCTTTACTCACTAGGTTGTCACGCCTTACACATTCCTCCCAGCATATGTGACTATGCAGGGGGGCATGGGTATAAGTCCATTGGTCTTCGCTACTCGTAAGTATGATTAGAGAATCATACTTTTGAATTGAAGGCAACCTTTATTAAGGACTAATCCTAAAGCCATGTCCTATTTTTGCTAATAGAATACAATCTTGGGAGATCACCAAGGCACGATTATAAGCCTACAGCTAAACATTTAGCATGGGAAACGTCAATTTGTGATGATAAAAAAAATCCCTTCTGGGGCACCTGGGTGGCTCAGTCCGTTAAGCGTCTGCCTTTGGCTCATGTCATGATCCCAGGGTCTTGGGATCAAGCCCCATGTGGGGCTCTCTGCTCAGCGGGGAGTCTGCTTCTCCTCCCTCTGCCCCTTCACCTGCTCATGCGCACTCTCTCTCTAATCAGTCTTTTTTTTTTTTTTTTTAAAGATTCTGACACCTGTTTGAGCAGCCTCATTTCCAGCACCCTGATAAGGACCGGCTCCTGCTCTTTGCAAAGCACCTTGGACAACACATACAGGACACAGAAGAGTAAGCCCCAGCCCCTGTAAATACAGCTCCCAGTCCAGTGAGGCAAACAGAACCAAAGGCGACTAGAATCAAAGCAGGGTGAAAAAAGGGATAAAAGAGGACAAGCACAGTGCCGTGGATGCACAAAGGAAGAAGCAACAGTGGGAAGAGGCGGGATGGGCTGACATCTCCACTGAGCTATGTGCATGAATTTGACAAAGGGCTCTTGAGTCCCTTCCGTATTTTAGACACTGTGCTGGGCATCTGCGGGCTACCTGACTACAAGATGACAACAGACGGACGTATGCAACACTGTAACTATACTATAGTGTGCCACGTTTTATACATCACTATGAACCAGTGCTCTGGAATATAAGAAAACAGTCCTGACAAACAGAAAGGAGAAGCTTGATCAACGGTGAGGAAGATACCGCCAAAGTAAGATTCAAACTTTCTTTTTTTTTTTTAAAGATTTTATTTATTTGAGGGGCGCCTGGGTGGCTCAGTCGGTTGAGCGACTGCCTTCGGCTCAGGTCATGATCCTGGAGTCCCGAGATCGAGTCCCGCATCGGGCTCCCTGCTGAGCGGGGAGTCTGCTTCTCCCTCTGACCCTCCCCCCTCTCATGCTCTCTCTCTCTATCTCATTCTCTCTCTCAAATAAATAAATAAAATCTTTTTTAAAAAAAAGATTTTATTTATTTGAGAGAGAATTTAAAAAAAAAAGATTTTATTTATTTGAGAGAGAATGAGATGGAGATCATGAGAGAGGAGAGGGTCAGAGGGAGAAGCAGATTCCCCGCTCAGCAGGGAGCCCGATGCGGGACTCGATCTCGGGACTCCAGGATCATGACCTGAGCCGAAGGCAGTCGCTCAACCGACTGAGCCACCCAGGCGCCCCTCAAATAAATAAAATCTTTAAAAAAAAAAAAAGAAAGTTTGAATCTTACTTTGGCGGTATCTTCCTCACCGTTGATCAAGCTTCTCCTTTCTGTTTGTCAGAGGCAAACTGAAGGCAGCCGCTTAACCGACTGAGCCACCCAGGCGCCCCAAGATTCAAACTTTCTTGACTTAACATTCCCCGCGATAATGTGCTACAAACTCTAGTTGAAGGAATGGATGTTCACGGAAAATGGTTTTCCTACTCAAAATGCTGGGTTGAGCAAGCTACGGTGGACACTGCTACCTACCCTACCCAGAATGCTTCGCTCCTTCTCCCTTCCGAACACAAGTCTGATTTTTGTCCAGGTATCAGTTGCTCCCCTGTGAAGCTCTCCTGACTCAGAAGAAGTTTCCCCCCACCCAACTCCAGGAAGGTTCATAAATGGCTCTAAGCCAGTCTTCATAATCCTACCTCCCCAGCCAGTGACTAATTCAAAGACCCAGGCTGGAGGCCCATCAGCATCCCTTCCCTCCAACCTGTGTTAATGGTCAATAGCACACATGTGAATGAATTGCCTCAGACTGGAGGAAAGGACTCTTATCTTCTCCCATGACTGGAACCCTGTGGGTTGCTCTTCGTCTTAGTTCCTTTGGCTGCGCTAACAGAACCCCGCTGACCGGGGTGGCTTAGAAACAACAGGAATTGATTTCTCACAGTTCTGGAGGCTGGAAGTCCGAGATCCAGATGCCAGCTGATGTGGTGGGGGGCTGTTTTCTGGATCATCTCAGTGCCTTGGTGTTCTCATAGTGGAAGGGACAAAGGAGCTTTCCAGAGCCACTTATCAGGGCATGAATCCTATTCACGATGCTCTACCCTCACCCTCCACAAAGATTCAGACCATGGCACCTCTCTTGCCTCCTGTTTGGTTTATAAGCATGGAAGCAGATTACTTCAGCTTCCGCTAACAGCTGTATTCTGAGCAGAAAAAAAAAAAAAAGCCGATCTGAGGAAGAGGCCAATGCAAAGATGAAGGCAAAGCAATGGAAGACAGCAGATGCCCTGATCACAAGGCATCTGGACTCTCCCTACCTTTGGATGCCCTGTCATCTGAAACAGTTACCTTATAGTTTAAGCTGCTCTGAACTGACACCTGCTACTATAATTCAAGGCATCCTAAGTGATACAAATGATCAACAGTTTTCCTTACTGTGGAACTTCTCAGAGCCTTAAATACAAATGCAGATTGTACATTTCTAAGATGAACCGACAGTGTGTCACATTTCCCACAGTCCTAGCGGTCGCACCCCACCCCCACAGAACAAAACCTGTTAAAAAAGGAAAAGGACACTCTTCTGTCCATGGATTAAAAAATATAGTCTGGCCAGTGTTGCAGGAAGTCAGAGAGAGAGATTCAAGGCAAGAACACAAATGAAGGACCTCTGCTCTAGGAACACTCCCTGGTCATTCCAATTCCGCGACTACCCCCATCCTTCCCAATCTCCTCTTCTGCTTAGATGAGCCCGAGTCCATTTCTGGGGCTGCAACCAGAGAACCCTAACCTGCCATGGGGAACCACTTGTCCTCAGTCTCGAGTCATGCAGACAGTTTCAAAACGTTCTGTCTTTAGAATTAGCAACCTGAAAAGGCTATTAGCATATCACTCCTAATGACAGACTGTTTTACTCTATAAAATGAGATCTGACATCATGTCCTTTCCAGAGCATAAAGATAAGAAGTTTCCCATGTCTGAAACCAAGGCTCAAGAGAACTTAAAGCATATTTATTTAGACCTTTCAGGGCCCCGAACTTAAAACATCATTATGAGAACTTCCAGCTACATTTTACCTTTGCCCCCTTTTGAGTCCTGGGAGGATTTTTTTTTTTAATAAACATATAAAATGCATGTTTAAAGAATTTGGAATTTTTTTTAAAAGTACAAGCAGCAAGAAATCAAACCACTCATAAGCCTGCCCAGAGATAAAGAGCCCATGCTAAGCCTTCCAGTCTTTCCTGATTTCCTTCCAGTCTTTTCTATGCAATTTTTTTTAAAACACTGTGCAGTCTCAACTCTGTATACACTTCTGTATCCTGTTTTCTTATCTCAAGCATTTCTCTCAAGCCCTCAAATTTTTGGAGTGTTATGAAAACACTGAGATTGTTACAATTGTATAGATGTGCCACAATTAATCACTCCACTAATATTGGACATTTACATTTTTCTCCTTTCTCCCCTACTGCAGTTGGTAGAGTACAATGATAAACAACATCCTCCTCCGAGCCAGGGGTCTGGGAGCAAATCTCAACTCCCAACAGTGTAGGCAGCAGCAACAATGCACCTGCTCTGAGGCTCTGCAAAAAGCAGGGAAAACTTCACAACCTACCCTGGGAGTGTGTGAGGATTAAGCAGGACTGTCTGGAAAGCACCACACCAAGTGTCTGTCACGGGGCACGCTCAGTAAAGAGCAGTTATGACCACGAGTGGGTATACACATACGCCTGCAATCACAGCGACATACACCAGGAGACAGAGCTAAAAGCTCTGTCTGCTTCGCATATTCCTTATTTTTTAAGGTCTCTTTGCTTACTACGTTATGCGGGAGTCTGTAAGGGCTTTGGTGGGTACCCACAATGCTTTCTTTCCACAGCGAGCACAGGGAGGGAGGGAGGGAGGGAGGGAGGGAAGGAAGGAAGGAAGGAAGGAAGGAAGGAAGGAAGGAAGGAAGGAAGGAAGGAGGAAAGAAAGGAAACAAAGGAAAGGAAAGAAAGAAAGAAAATTACTTTCAAAGGGCATTTCTCTTACCCTTTCTCTGGAACTGCCGTAAGGAAACAAAGTGAAGAATTTTCTATTGGCAGAAATTTCATCATATGCTCTCTGTGGTTAAGGCGACATACAAGATACCCATTACCTGAAGCGAATGTGACATTATTTTTATTCAAGTCAAGAGCAGTTAATTAGCATTTGCAAAACCACCTAAACTGAAGTAACTGGAGGGACCCCGAGGCTACAGAGATCCACTGTTGGGGAGAGCAAGACCAGCGGACACATTTGTTTGTACCTGACCTACTTAGGACCCAGCCTGAATCTGGCTCTGTCCCTTTCTTGGTCCACCACTTCTAGCCTCCATTCCCCACCTGTAAAGTAAGGCTATAAAGAGCACCCAATTCATACAGATGTTGCAATGAGTCCATAAAAATAATGCTTATGAAGCACAAAGCCCAGGTCTCGGCTACAGGTGACATCACTATGGCTTTTGAGGTTCTGTTCTTTCTGGGTCCATGAAGGACTGCCTTTGCCCACCCCATGTCAAGTGAGGTGTGGCCAGGTGATTTAGTTTGGCCAATGAAATGTGAGTAGAAGTGACATGTCACTTCTAGAAGAAGATACCAGGAACCAGGGTGTGACTGACCACATCCTCATTTACTGCCTCTGCCATCAGACAGGCAGGTGTGGAACAGAGCTATGGCAGCCTGGGTGCTCGGGGGGCTACTCCCAGTCCCCACCAGCCAGGGTTGTAAGGTGCAGCGACGTGGAGGGTTTCTGTCATGGTGGCATAACCTAGACCACCCCAAGTAATACAATAACTAATAGTGGGTATTAAATGAATGAGGCCATGAGCGTTATTGATACCTCCAGATTATTTCAAGTTTGTGACTAAACATAGAACAACTGGGTTTGATTTGGGAAAGTAAGACAAATGGGTATGAATTTCAAGCCGTAATTCCCAGGTACTCAAGCCTATAAATAAAAATCAAAATGAATGCCTCATGTCAAAGAGACTTTCAGCACAGCAAGGGATAGTGGTAATACCTATGATTTATTGAGTGCTTATTATTCTCAGGGGTTATGCCAAGGATATTATATTTATTATCTTATTTAACCCTGGCAATAATCCCATAAAGTAGGTGACATTCCAGTGTGGCAAGATGAGAGAGAATTTCTGTTCTCATTATTCTTCTCCCCACTGTAAGAAGGGCTTTAAAAAAAAAAAATCAAAAATTAATCTTGACATGAGAAATAGTGGACGTCAGTAAGTCTGTTATCCTAAAGACGCTCCTCTGAACGATCTCACGGTTTCAGATGCTCCTCTGAAGGATCTCACAGTTTCCTACAAAGGACAATGAAAATCAACAACTCCAATCATCCAGAGTTGAGAAAGAATGACCTTTGGTAGGCACAACTGTGGAGGGGGCAGGGCAGAGGGCACTGTGTGGAACAGGGGAACAAGAAGGAGTTCAAAGATGGGCAGTGGGAGAGGAGAGAGATTATACTCCTGGTTATACAGCCGTGGTAGAGGCCCCCATCTCCTGTCATCCCCAAGGAGGCTTTGTGACTAGTTCTAGCCAATGAAACATGAACACAGGTGACATTTGTAAATTCCAGACCCCAGCATTTAAGCCAGTATGGCATCTCTACATTCTCTCTTCATCTCTAGCAGTGATTGAAAGCCATGTATTGAGATGAAGGAGGTGCAGGCATGGGGGAGGGAGGATGGATGCAGACTGGATCCCTAAATCACACATGGAGGAAAGCGGTCCTTGGAAGTCCCCACACACACATCACATTTCATGTGAGCTTAAAATAAATTTCTGCAAAGTTCAGCCACGGAGGTTCCAGAGCTCACACGTTAGGCAGAGCCTAACCTACCCAAATACAACACGGAAGACTAAAGACTAAAGAACAAAATCAGCCCAAGGAAATCAAGAGGGAAAAATATTTTAAAAAGCAAAATTTATGACACACAGAAGAAGAAAACATTGATCAGGAGCTAACAAGAAAGAATTTTTTTTTTTTTTTTAAAAAGAAAAGATTAAACCTAAGAGCTGATTCTATGGGATGTGGAGGAAAGTAAAGCCCCTGGCAAAGCTGATTAGCATGAAGAAAGAGAAAGAAGTGCAAATTAGAAGCTACGACTCTATACTCAGAGAAGATTCTATTAAATTTTAAAATCATAATGAAATGAACGCCTTCCTATAAACTGTGTTACTAAAAACGACTCAGGAAAAGACAGAAAGCGTAAATAGTCCGATGAAGAAATTGGGAAGCCTGTCAAAGATCTACCTCCAAAAAATGTCCTGGAAAAGTTGTTTCTAACCTTCAACGAACATGTTAGTTCCTTAACTCACTGCCCAGAAACAGAAGGAAGTGGGCAATTCATTTCACAAGGTTATAAAAATTTGGCAGGTGTAGCAAAAGAAAAAAAAATCCAGATGTTCTCATTTATGAATACTGAATGCCAAAATCCTAAATAAAACAACAACAAATTAAATCTAGCGGTATTTTTAAAAATTAACAAATCATAGTCAAATAAGATTGACTGCAGGGAGACAAGGAGAGCTCAATATTAGAAAATCTGTAGGGGGTCAAACTCATAAAACACAAGTTCTTCAAGGATAGGAACTCTATTGCTGGTGTATCCCCAGTGAAAACAATGTCTGGAACATAGTAAGTGCTCAATAACGAATTTACAGCATAAATTGCTGAGTGAATATAGTTGAAGGGAAAAGATATGATGATCTTTAAAGACCATGAGAATACATTTAATCAAATTTAACTTTGGCGCCAAAGAAAAACCCAAAGTAAAAGAATAAAATTATGTAATAGGTAACGTGATTAAAAAACAAAATCTCTTGAGCCAATTATTATGCATTTCCATGAAGGATAGTAAAAAGACATGGAAGCCTACTTATTGCCCCAATAACTTAACACTGTTCTGTAAGTCCTAGACAATGCGATTAGACAAGAAAATAAGTATAAATACTGGTGAGGAAGAAGCAAAATGATTATTTGCAGAAAATATTAATGTCTACCTGGAAAAGTTGATAGCCTCAATTTTTTTTTTATTTAAAGATTTTATTTATTTATTTGAGAGAGAGAGAATGAGAGAGAAAGCATGAGAGTGGGGAGGGTCAGAGGGAGAAGCAGACTCCCTGCTGAGCAGGGAGCCCGATGCGGGACTTGATCCCGGGACTCCAGGATCATGACCTGAGCCGAAGGCAGTTGCTTAACCAACTGAGCCACCCAGGCGCCCCGATAGCCTCAATTTTTGTAAAAAGTATTTAAAACTAATGAGATTGTTTAGGACAGTGGTTGTTAAGACAATTACACAAAAATCAATAGCTTTCTTACATTCCACCAATAAAGAGTAAAAAAAAAAAAAACAAACAAAACAGAAGAGTTGTGACAATGACAAATTACCTAAAAACAAAAGCAAAACTGTGCAAGACTTAAACAGACAAACCCGATTTTATAGGATCATAAACAGACTTGAATAAGCATACCCTATTCCCACAGGGGAAGAATTCTCAGCATACTCACTAACATAAAATTGTCAATCTCCTCCATCTTAATACATTCACTTATAAAAATGCCGAGGAAAAAAAATAAACAGGTAAGCAAAGCTAAGGAAACATAAGCAATTCTAATTTATAAGGGAATAATGTGTAGATTAGCTGTGGTAAAGGCACAAGATCCTCAGGCAAAGCTGTTGAGTTCTAATTGCCAAGCCAAGGAGTTGCCCTGGAGAAGCTGAGATTTGGGAACCAGACCAACTCCACCGCTCCTCCCACCCAAAGCATGGGACATCAACCCACCGCTGCTCACCTGGGCAGGTGGGCCTACCTCACATTCTGCCAACTGACAGGTCAAGAGAACAAATCAGAAATCCTAGAAACAGATCCAAGTAGGTGAAACCTTTTAGTACATGATGACACTTCAATACAGTGGGACTGAACCACATTATTCAAGTTGATAGTAGGGTAACTACTTGGGGTTTCTAAAAGATTTTATTTATTCATTTGAGAGAGTGCATACACGAACAGGAGGGAGGGGCAGAGGGAGAAAGAATCCCAAGCAGACTCCCCATTGAGCGCAGAGCCCTACGCAGGGCTCGATCCCATGACCCTGAGATCCTGACCTGAGCCCAAATCAAGTTGGATGCTCAGTCGACTGAGCCACCCAGGCACTCCCTACTTTTTTTTTTTTTAAAGGAAAACTAGATGTGACACCCTAGTCATGTCATACACCAAAATTAATGACTGATGAATTTAAAGTCTGATGGTAAAATTAAATCACATAAATGGTAATGAAAACGTATGAATTTTTATGTAATCTCAGGCTGAGGAAAACATTCCTAAGCATAATATTTAAGCACAAACCATAAATTCATAGACTTCAGATCACAAAATATTATAAAAGACAAAATATAAAAGGCAAAAAAACTACAGGGAGATGGGTGGGCATATGAGAAAGCATAAATATGCTTAATATATTAAAAATTACCTAAAAATCAATAGGAAAACAGTTATGACATGACTTTAGAAAAATGGGCAAGACATATGCAGGCAGTTCAGAAAAGGGAAGAAACGTCCAGTCAACTTAAAAAATGCCTTGCATCACTGGAAATTGAAAGAGAAGCAAAGAGGTTTTTCATTTATGCATTAACAAAGTTGTGATATTTGTGATTAATATTTGTGATATGTGATTAATACATTCACTTATAAAAATGCTGAGAAAAAAAATAAACAGGTGAAGAAATTAGCAATTCTGCTGAGGATGTAAATATAACACGTGTGTATGTTTGGATGTATAAAATATACATTCAGGTGGTCTTAAAAACTCACATGCTCTTTGACCCAGAAATTCCACTTCTAAGACTTCATGCTAGGAAAGCAAACCAACAAAAAGTATTTGCTACGTCATTAGCAAAAGGAAATTGGTTGACTGTGGTGGAATATTATGTACCTTTGAAAAATTATACTATAGATACATAGTTGTTGACAAATAGTTGTTGAAACAAGGTGATATTCAAGATGTAACACAGGAGGATAAAGCAGATTGCAAAAGAATAGACAGGATATGGTCTCTATCTCTTTTTTAAGAATACATGCCTATTAAAAACATAGAAAATGATATTCAAAATATTAAATGTGGTCCCCAGGTAGTGAGATTACTGGTCATGTTTTTCCTTCTTGCCCATCTATAAGTTTCTAACTTTCCTACCATAAACAAATATCATTTATGTAACCAAAAAGAAAGTTAAAAAAAGTAAATTGAATTCTGTGGGAAAATAAACATTTACTCTAAAAATAAACTCTAAAGTTGGAAAATGAAAGCAAAAACATCTGCTTTCCGGACAGAAAGGATAGTTTTAAATTGCTAGATGGCCACACGCTTCCCAGGGGCGGTGGGGTCCCAGGTTCCAGTGTACTGAGATGCCCAGCATGCAATGAGAGAGCCCCTTGCTCTCCTCCTCTCCCCACAACCTTCTCTCTGACCTACGCCTGACTCGACGCAGAGCTGAAGCACGATTTTATTATTTGCTGTCATTACCAATATAGCATTTGAAATCCACTGTTCATTATTAATAAGAGGGATGCCTACTAATCCTCTCGAAAAGGGCCAACCCTAAATTACTGTTTTACTCACACGGCTGCTGATGCACCTTCTCTAGAGGCAAAAGAAAAAAAAAAGTGGTCCTTATCACCCACCCTGAAAAATACTAATGAATACTGATACATTTCCTTGGTGGAGGTGAAGCGGGAGGGGACGTCGTTAATTGCTGGTGAAGAGAACAGGTCTCTCGCAATGACTTGCAGGTCTGGAGTAACAGCATTCTGCAGGAAGCCCAGCCAGCCTCACACGGATTGCTGAGAGCCGCCCAGCAGAAGGCTGAGAGCCGGCAGGTCTGCACAGTAAGGAGCTCAGAAGACGCCCGCAAAGAATATTCTCTCCAGATTTGCTAGCCTGCTCATCAATTGGTGAGTACATTCTGTTATTTCACATATATACACCAGAGCGGGTGGCAAGACATGAGCTTCCATAAAACTCGAATGAAAAACTTCACGCTGAGACCTCATAAACGTGCACGGTGCTCCTTGCGGGGACCAGTGTGGGTCTGCCCAGCCCTATGGGGCTGGCTAACAGGAGGACGTACAGGGCCTGTGTTGGTCTGACGCAGGTCCAGCTCACGGGGCATCCATAATAGGTGGGGAACGAAGCCTTCCGATGACTAATTTAGAAGCGGTTCTGACTTTGCCCCCGATGTCCTATGGACTGGGTCAGGGCTCTTAGGAGGCGTGCTGATGGGCAAGGCTGTGTCTCAGAGAAACCTTCAAGGAACAGATGCTCCTCGGCTTGGCTTTTTTAACCTAGAGGCTCTGCATCCTCAGCATCCAGCTCGGTCTGCCCGGCCTGCTGCACCTCCATCCCGAGAGCTGCATAGTGGCAAAGATGCTCAGCCAAGCTGTGCACCAAAAACCAAGCCCACCCGGGGCTGCATGCTGAGCAGTCTAGGAATGGAAAGCAGGGCTCTAGACAGAACTCTGTCTTCCGCTCCCAGCTCGGAGCCTCCAAAACCAAATAATCCAACCTGACTGCCCTGCTCTTGGAATGTCCATGCCCCCCTCCCGCACTTCCATTGCTCCTTGCCTACTCCCAGACACCACGAACATCACCCATTGTCACAGAGGGGCACGGTGCCCATTCAGAGCGACCACAGGACAACGGCCGTCACAATCTAAGAAGCCCTTTATGCTTAAGAGGCCAGGAGGACTGAGTGGGCAACAAGAGAAAAATGACAATGAACTTCATCAACCATTTGCTCAGCACTTGATGTGAGCCAGCCTCCCTTCAACCTCATAACAGTCCTCTAAAGTGGGGGCTACTGGGACCCCCATTGTGCAGACTTGGGTGGGGGAGATGGGAGAAATATCCTCTGCACCAGATCAAGGTGCCAGTTTCACTTCTCTTGTCTCTTGCAGTGAGCGGGTCTCTAAATTTCCGCTCAGGGCTTTATTCCACCCAACACAAACCAGTGCCACTTCCAAGAAAAATGGTATGCCTTTCAGGGTGCTTCTCACCCCAGCAACCAACGGATGCCCTTGAAGGTACAAAATGGCATATAAACCAGGCATGAACTAATCCCAGGAGTTTCTCCCGCCTCTGAATTGCTTTGCACGACTTCTGGATCCACAACACCTGGACCTTTGGCTCCCTTATTCATTCGGTTGTCAAAGAATTTCAGAGAACCTACTGTATGCCAGGTGTTAGGGCAGTTAGCTGTCCCTGCCCACAACGAACCTGAAGTCCAGAGGGCAAAATAAACAAGATAAAAATTGCAATACAGGGCGCCTGGGTGGCTCAGTTGGTTAAGCGACTGCCTTCGGCTCAGGTCATGATCCTGGAGCCCCAGGATCGAGTCCCACATCGGGCTCCTTGCTCAGCAGGGGGTCTGCTTCTCCCTCTGACCCTCCCCCCTCTCATGTGCTCTCTCTCTCTCTCATTCTCTCTCTCAAATAAATAAAATCTTTAAAAAAAAAATTGCAATACAACTTAAAAACAGCATGCCTTTAGAATACAGATTCCAAGAGAATGGGAATTTTGTCTACTCTGTGCTGTAATGTTTCTTGAACTCCAGCAGTGCCTGGCACAGAGCATTCAATAAATATTTACTGAATGAATGAAGAAATGGATGAACATATGGGTGCGTGCACGCCATAATGCATGTAACCCAGCAGTGATGATAGCATTTGTCCAAAGATGCCTACAGCCGCTCTTGATTCAGCATTTCCTAGTGCGGAACGCAGTCCAAGGCACATGGGGGCCCAGCCTTGCAGGGCCAGGGAATGCTTCCCAAAGGACGGAGTGAAATGAAGACACTGAAAGTGGAAAATTCAAAGCAGAAGGAACCTGTGCAGAGAATGGAGAAGCACACCCAGGAGGAGATGAAGCTCTTCCCAGTTAAAGGCAATGGGTTTTATAAACTCTCTTCACAGCCACTGAATGCCCTCTCTACTCAGATGTGAGCACTTAGGGGGAAAATACTACTAACTCCATGGTGGACACTGAAGCACAGATACTCCTATGCTGTTCAAGTGACTGGAGCCAGTCCCGAGCAGCTCTATATTCAGAACTCCAGAACCTACAATTTTCGGAAGGCAAGTGGGTAAAGAGCTATGGGGAGGAGTGACCCCCACACCTATTGCCTGTCTTCCCTCAAAGACAGGAAAGCCATCACTTTCCAGACACCCAAGGACAAGAATCCAGTGGCTTACCAAAGCAACTCCATAAAGCAACCCAAACATTCAATCCGACGGCTTCTCCGGATTCAAGAAATTAAAAAGCAATGCTAACCTCCTGCCTCACTGCAGTCTCAGGAAGTCAAAGTAAATGCTGTCCCTTTAATTTACCCTTTTATTTACTGTGGACGCTACAGTGAACAGTTTTAATCTTTTCAATAAGCATGAATTGAGCATCAACTGTCTACAAGGCATTGGGCTATAGACACCATACAGTGGCGGTCAATACATTCTATTGGAGGCAGACAAGAAAACAAAAGATGAAAGCTAGGAGCATTTCAGAGCGAGGGGCACGGTGACAACCTTGAACAGGATGAGGGGTTAGACAGTGAATGGTGGAGGGTGGCCTCTCGAAGGCCTCTGAGCTAAGACCTGAATGATGAGGAACAGGCATATGGGCAGCGCAAGGGGGAAAACAGCAAGAACAAAGCCCCCAGACGGAAATGAGCTTGGGGTGTTTGGGGCAAGGAAGGCCACTGCGGCTGGGGCACAGTGAATGAAGAGCGGGTGGGACAGAATGCGTATGGAAAGACAAGGAGGAGTCAAGTCGGTAAGGTCTGACAGGCCCCCGGAAAGATCTGGGATGCTAAGTGCAAGGAGATGCCACTGGAAACTCTTAAGCAGCAAAGAAACATGAACTGATTTTTGCTTTAAAAAGTTCACTCTAAAGGTCATCAAAACGGATACGTATTAGCGAGACACAGGGGTGGACTGGCCCTCACTTTCCCTGGCGCATAACACAACAGATACCATCGGATAAAGACAGCATTCATCCGCCAGCATCCACCAGAGTCCCGACAAACAAGTGGAAAGTACCACTCTCTTGGTGACCAGTTGCTTGGACTTCCAAGAATGTGCTTTCAAATAAGCTCACTTATTCTGAAGCCCAGCGTCCCCTCTTCCTGGGTCATTCCCTCTGTGGAGGAGGGTTTAAAAAAAAAAAAAAAAGGTTCTATGCCCAAGGCTCATAAATCTCACCACTTTGGAACACGCCCTGGAAAGAGAAAGAAGAGTTGGTTGGTTTCCGGCGCGCCAGGGAGAAAGCCTGAACACCTTGCTCACATTTCCATTCAAGCACTGAACTGAAACCCCAAGACCAAGCGGGACCAGCAATCCCAGTTTATGGTGGGGGTGGGTGGGGGGGGGGCTCCTGATCGCTTTAGAAAGAAATCAAGATATTCAAGACAGGTCAGCTCGACGGTCATCTGCTAAACGACCAGGACGGGAAAACACTATTTCAGTGTCCAACATATCAGAAAAGCAGCCCACGTGAGGATCTATCTGTGGCCATACCATGCCAGAAATCTGGGCTAATCTGACTCTGCTATTCATAAATTCTCCCTCATGTGAAAGCCCATGTGTTTGGGAAAGGGAAATGAATCCAAGTCAATTTTAGACATTGTTACTTGGAAACCATCTGGAGTCCCTGGAAGCAGAAGAAACCACCGCATCCCCTGCCCTCGGATGCCCACCAGAATTAGGGCAGTATGCTTACCTGGGAGTTTCACCGGCCCTATTCCCCAGGGATGTCCCCACCCCCACCCTGCCAGATGCCAGCCAGGCTCCACTACCTACCCCAGAAAGGTATTTGGTTTCCACATAAACCTAGTGGAGAGCCCTCCATGTGTGGAGCCTGCTCTTGAACTGCAACCAAGGCTGGGTTCTCAGCTTTCCACTTTGCTTTAGAAAACTGCACACCTGAATTCCTCGGCCAAACAGCAGCAAGGGAAATCCCTCCCCAGGAGCAGAAGTTCCATGAAAAATCCCCTCTACCCAACACCCCTGTGTTCACAGCACGTCTAGCTTTGGAAGAGACCCACCAGAATCCTTATGTAACGTTAATAGATGTTGGCACCCTGCAGAGCGGCTCCTGGAGACACTAGCCCAGATGTAGCCCATTTTCGAGGCAATGACAGCAGGCTGGGTCCTGCAGCTTCCTAGGGCCCGGCTCTTCCTGACTGTAGGGCCTCTCTGTTCCCCTCCCCTACCTGGCTGTGATCCTCTGCTTATCTCATCTTCCAGAGGAGTTGGACCTCCCTTTCTGCAGGCTCCCTCCCTCTGCTGAAATCAGTCTTAGGACCAAGCCGACAACAGCGCCATTCCACCAGCACCTTCCCTGCCCCCTCTCCCCCTCACCCCTTCAGATCCCCTCTCCAACACCTATGGCCTTAAGAAACCCGGCCAATGAAGAGATCCAGAATCTCGTACAGTCATAGTCCCAGAAAACAAACACGGCAGGAGGCGCAGGCTCAGCTCTGCCAAGCCGACCAGGCCCAACACTTCCCCCCGGACCCCCCGGGAAGCCTGAACTCGGCGCAGGGGAGGGAATCTTCGGAGAGCGACTGCGGGTCGGCTGCCTCCAGCACAATCGGAGCAAACACCTGTTTCCAGGAAGCCAGGCGGCCGGGGGCGGGGTGGGGGTGGGGGGCAAGAGGGGAGTCCCGGGGAAAGGCAGGGAGGACAGGGTGAAGGGGCAGCCGGGGACGCAGGTAAAGGATGCGTCACACTTTGCGCTTGGCAACCGGAGCCCGGGCGCAGCGGGCAGAGCCAGAGAAGGGCTCCCGGGGCTGGGAAGTTCCGAGAGGAGGGGTCGCGCCCGCGAGCAGTCCCGGAGGGGTCGACGCAGGGGCAGGCACGGCGGGGAGGGAGGGAAGGAAGAGGGAAGGGAGGCAGGGAGGCCGGGAGGCCGGGAGGCCGGGAGGCCGGGGCGGGGGGGGGGGCTCCATCACCTGCGCGCCCCGGCGGCGGCAGCCTCGCCGGCGCGCACCGGGGAACCTACCTGCCCACCGTCTGGTTGGCCAGCTGGCGCATGCGATTGAACTGCTTCTTCATCGTGGCCCCGCTGCCGCGCTGGCCCGGGAGCTGGGCAAGGACGGAGCAGCCCGGAGCCCGCCGCAGGTTACATGGCTCCCGCGCGGAGCCTCCCGGGCGGCGGCGGCGGCACTGCGGAGCCTCCGGGAGCCGTCTGGCCCGCGCGCGCGGCTCCCTCCCCAGGGCACCGCCGCCTACTCCTGCGCCCGCCGCGGCGCCCGCTGCCGCATCCTCCTCACGCGCGCCGCCGCGCCTGCATGGTGACGCCCGCGGCCGCCCTCGGCGCCGGCCAGGTCCGCCCGGCCGCCTGCCCCCAGCCCCTCTCCGGCGCGGGGACCCGGGAGTCTCCGCAGGCTGCTGGCCGGCTGGCCGGGTGGTCCCAGCTGCGCCTGTGCGGCGGGCGCCGTGCATTCTGGGACTTGTAGTCCTGCGCCCCGCTGCCCACCTTTCCGCGTGCAAAGTTTGCAAGGACCGAGGTGCTCGGCGGGCGGGCGAGTGGGGCGGAATGCTTTGCACTGTAGCACTCCAGGAAGGGAAAGGTTTCGATGCTTTAACAATAGCAAAGTGGAACCAAGACTACAACAGCAAAGAAGGAAAGTGAGCATCTGTCTTCCATTGTATTTTAAGTGAATGTGAGGCATGGCTGTTTTGAATTCACAGGAAGGAGATTTATGCAGGCGGGTACGTGGCTCATAAAATTGCATAAGGCCACCTGATACTTGTTGAGGTGCCCAGTTAAGCTTCGGGCCCAGGGCCTGACCGAGCATAGCATGCATCCCAGAAGTTCCGTCCTTAATTTTTACCAAACACAAGAGGTAACCAGAGCCAAAATAGAAGAAGGGTGTAAGAATAGTGTTACCTACCGTGCCTATGGAACCAGACTGACTGAGGCAACTTTCTTGTATGACTTAGATTCCAGCCTCATAACTGTACCCATTTCCCTTGCACCTCCGGGGGACCAAGGGTCATCAGCTGTGGCAGGCCTGGAACAGTCTACACAGCAGTTTCCCATTGGCATCAGTTGGCTCCTTGAAAAGGGGTCCTGACCTTCTTTGTGCAGGCTCCAGCCTTAGGAAAAAGATAGGTGATTGCAATTAGGTTTTATCATCCCCCTGTCAAGTAGTCGGGTGGTAGGGGCTTTGGATCAGATAAGAGTTTGTATATTGGACTTCTAAACACCAATTATATAACCTTTGGCAAAAATTACATAATCTCTGTAAGCCTTGGTTTTCCCATCTCTAATAGAGAAATAATATTGCCCGGTAGGTAGCAAAGATAGAGAACTATTTGCTAAATTACCACTAATTAAATAACATACATTTCTATGTAATACATTATGTCATATTCGTTTACTACAAATATGATTATAGTTAGCATAATAGAGCAGAATGCCATTCCTACAACAGAATTACTAATCTGATAAATGAAAGAACTTTTCTGCAGTGGTGTATTTTGCATATGTTGATTATAGTTGCAAGATGTCCTAAATATGGTTCAAAGTATCTTGCTGGCCTGCTGAACAAAAGATGGTTTGAGGCAAGTCTTGGCTGAATGAACATGAGATCTTTAATTAATTGTGAATTTAGCCTCTGCTTATTAGGTCAGGCAGCTCCAGCCAATTAATAAGCGAAGGCATGATTTGCTTAGTTTTATACAAACTGACATTACGTCCACTTTGAGATATTTTTAACAACCAAGACACAGCATGGTATTTAAATGTATAAATAAGAGATATTAAAAGTCACTGTATGACTTTTAGCAACACTAACATCTAAAACTGCACTGTCCCATAGAGTAGCCACCAATCGCAGGCGGCTATTGAAATTTAAATTAATTAAAATTAAATGAAATTAAAAATTTAATTCCTCAGTCATCCTAGCCACATCATGAGTGCCTAATAGCCACGCGGGCTGTACTGGACAGTCTAATATAGAATATCCCTATCCTCTTAGAAAGTTCTACCGGTGGGGGGGAGGTGGTGCCTGGGTGGTTCAGTTGGTTAAGCATCTGCCTTTGGCTCAGTTAAGCATCTGCCTTTGGCTCAGATCATGATCCCACGGTCCTGGGATCAAGTCCCGCAATGGGCTCCCTGCTCAGTGGGGAGCCTGCTTCTCCCGCTCCTCCCCGCTCCTGTTCCCTCGTGCTCTCTCTGTCTCTCTCTCAAATAAATAAATAAAATCTTTAAAAAAAGAAAGTTCTATTGGACAACACTAGTACTAGGGAACTCTGTAAGACAATTCCAAAATCGTGTCAGTCTGTCTTCAATCCGGGGACATTTCAGTTCTAAAAGGGGACTTTCTACTTATCCACAAACACAGCCTACCCTGCTAGAGTGTTGTTGTTGTTGTTGTTGTTGTTGTTGTTTTATTAACGGATGGCTTCTTTACATATTTCCTGTTCTCCTATGAGATTTTCCTCCACTCAGGAAGCAGCTCATGTTTTTTTCCTTCCTACCCAGGGACGGGATGACAGTGCAGAAAAAAGAGAAAGGGGTGTCAGGTCTACTCATCTGATCTTTCAAAGCAGGCTTCAGAAACACGTGTGAGAATAGACTTTTTAAAGAAAAGCGTCTTTGAGTTTCAGGAATACAGGCTTTGGAACTTTAATAGTCCATACCAAAAATGGTTGAGTCTGAAGAACACACCATCCTGCCTTTTCTAGATAAAGAATTCCCAGGCTGTGAGGTGTTGAAGATGATGATAGGGGAGTGGAAGGGGAGAGAGGGCGAGGAAAAGGAGATGACTCCTGCACAGATTTGATTATGGTTCAAAATTTCGCTGCCTGTACCTATGAAAAGGGATTATACTTCACCTTCCCGATGAGGTCAAGATCGATCATGCGATTCTCTTTGGACATAGAACATGCACAGGGTGATTGGTGCCGCTCCTGAGCAGATTGGTAGGAGTCATTTTGTGATCCTCCCCCCCTCCTTTTTTCAGTCTGCCTTATGACCAGCAATGACCCCATTAAGGGCTGCCGTGGATCAGAGTCACAACCATCCAGCGGGGATGAAAAAGAATACCTTTGTGGTTATAAGTCAGAGGTCTGGGGATTATTTGTTATAGCAGCATAATCAAGTCTGAGCTGACTACTACAGAGCATACCTCTAAGGAAGATCACTTGCTCCTGGCTCCTTCCCATGGTCAAAAAAAAAAAAAAAAAACTTCAGTTTGGTTCAGGGAGGCTGGAGGTAACTCTATCAGGAAGCTGTAGTACAGGACCTTTGCATCACTTCTTCCATGGGAAGGCTAGTAGTGGCAAAGCTCACAGAGACCCTGTGCCTTTGAAGGCCCAGGGGCAGTAAGGATACCCATGTGGAGTGCCCAAAGTCCCTAACCCCAGTCCTCAGGTGACTCCAGAGTTCCCTGCACCAAGCCATGTGCAAGGGTTTGTATACCATGAGGGTATACAAAAGTACCTGAACGAGCTGGGTGTTTTTGCCGCTGGGATTGAAGTTGACAAGAAAGAAAGCCACGGCCAAGATGTGGAATACAGAAGCCCCGAATTGCCAGAAATTAAATAAGAAGAGACTTCAAATTAAGTGCATTTGAAGGAGGAGAAGGGGAGGAGTGGAGAAGGAGGAGGAAGAGGAAGATGGAAGAGGGAAAGGGGGAGGGAAGAGAAAGGGAAAGAAGAGAAGGAGAAAGAAGGAAGAAGATTCTATTTCTTATATACTCGACTTTGATCTATGGAAGGATTTCACTTCCGGCTCCGTATTGCCCTTAAGTGCAGCCACATGACTTGCTTTGCCCGACCAAATATGGGCTTCTTACTTCCCTCAACAATGTGGTAGAACTATTTATCTGAGATGTGTTTCCTTTGAAATCCCATATGCCACTTAGGAGGCTCTGAATTAGAGTGGTTTTAGCATCTTCATTCTGAGTCCAAACATTCGGTCCAACGTGGGCATCAGCAGAGACGTGTGGTTATTTAAACATAATTTTAAATAAAGTTATATAAAATTAGAAATTCAGTTCCTCAACTACACTAGCCACTTTTCAAATACCCAAAGACCTTGTGTGGCTAGTGGCTACCATATCAGACAGTGTAAAATAGAACTTGCACAACATCGTCACAGTAAATTCTTTTGGACAGCGCTAGTCTATAGAACGGAATTCAAAATACAGGATCCAGCAGAACAGAGACAACTGAGCAGCAGGTGACAAAACTCAGTGTAATTATGGCCCGTTACTTTTTTTGATCTCTCCAGGCTATTCTCCTCACCTACTACATGGGAGGTTGTAGTATAGAATCTCAAGCCATAAATTTTGGGGGATCAGTGAATTGACCAAACAATTTGCTCAATAAACTGCTTTTGCCTGGGTATGCCTAAGCCTTCCAGCCTTTAAGACATCCCAAATAATATTCAGTGCTATGCTATAAATAATCCTTTTTAGATTCCAATCACCTTTATACCTACAGGTATAAAATCTACACCATTGAGCCATATCTGGTAAGTCTAAAGATTCTTTTAAACAAGGTGATAGATGTTGCCACCTTCGGGCAGTATCAGTTCCAATGTTTCAGCTTTCTTGGATCTGTACCCTTGCCAGAGCCTTATCATGGGCAGAGCGTATTTCCCTACCTAGTAACTTTGGACCTGACTGTGTGACTGACTTGGCCAATGGCACATGGGTGGAAGTGACATATGTCAACTCCAGCCTGTGCATTATGAGGCTTTGTACATTTTCCCTTTGTCCTCTTCACCTTTTCCACCAACATTAAGAAGCACTTCACCTAGGTGCCCATTGTCTCTCACCTTGGGCTATTTAACAAACACTTGTGGGGCAGACCACTGCTGAAATGAAAGAAGTAATTGATGAATTCACTTTAGGACAGGTTATTTTTAAAAGATAGGTAAAGCTAATAGGTCTAAAGAAAGGGAAAAAGAAGCAAGACGGAGACACATCACCTTAGGAACGAGAAAAAGGATTTAATCACAGGTGCAAAAAAATTATGAGAGAATGTGCAATTTTATGTTTACTTATTTTAAAATAAGCTCTGTTTTCACTCCGGAAATATAAATTGCTACAGATGTTTCAAAAGTGGGTGGCAAGAATGAGTAGACCAAGAACACTAAAGAAATTGGAAACATTGTCACAGAATAACACTCTCCAAAGTAATCAGGCCCAGATAGTTTTATGGGGAGCTGTTTAAAAGATTCAAGGAACAGATTAATTCCTCTGCTATTTAAAGTGTTCCAGAACACAGAAATAGAATGAAAGCAACCCAATTCATTTTATGAAATTGGCTTAACCCTGTTACCAAACCTCATGAAGGTAGCACAAACACAAAAACAACCTACCAATATCACTTACACAATAAAAATTGTGAATAAAACAAATTAACTAATAAAATGTTAATGAATAAATTCTAACAGTTTATGTGCTTATGTATAAATGCATATACATTTTAATGATGTTTATTGAAGAATAAATAATTCAGATAGATTAAAAAATGAAAATCATGCATATTCTCGCTAACCAAGATAACATTATGAATTTATAAATATATTTCAAAAATGGAATCACACTTGTTAGGTCAATATGTTCTTTCCTGTCTTCTGTTATTCTAAATATCTCTATGATTAACACACTGGTGGCTAAAACTACACACATACTTATTTCCTTAAGATCAAAATTGAAGAATTAGAATTTCTGCACTATGTTTTTTTTTTTTTAAGATTTTATTTATTTTTTTGACAGAGAGAGACACAGCGAGAGAGGGAACACAAGCAGGGGGAGTGGGAGAGGGAGAAGCAGACTCCCTGCTGAGCAGGGAGCCCGATGCAGGGCTCAATCCCAGGACCCTGGGATCATGACCTGAGCTGAAGGCAGATGCTTGACAACTGAGCCACCCAGGCACCCCTGCACTATGTTTTTTAAGATTCTTTTGTATTGCCAAATTATTCCTCTAGATAAAAAATAAAAACATTTTGCAGGCCCACTTCTTGTGCATAAATTTTCTATTTTCCCCACACCCTGACCTACACTATTATACTTTTGATAATCTTGCCAGTTGAGTAGATGAGAAATAGCATTATAGTGCTATTTTAATTTGCATTTTTAAAAATCACATTAAAACATTTTGCCCACATGTTTCATGACTAGTCAGGTTTTCTTCTTCAATTAATTGCTGATTTCTTCATCTCCTCAGCCCATTTTTCTGTGATGGGCTTCCATATATTCTCAGTGATTTTTAAAAGCTCATAATAGGTAATAGAATTTCCAGAGCAGATGATGAAGAAATAAGCATAAAAATGTTAAAAAAAAAAAAACCCAACATTTTGCAAAGCTGAAGAAAGGCTCAAGTCAAAATTAAAATAATTTATCAAGTGCCAGAAAATATTACTGTGGGGAGGGAAGGGGGAACCCCATACACATCTTGGTAAAACTTCTGAATTTCAAAGATAACATACTGTACTGTATATTTGAAAGTTGCTAAGGGTAAATCTTAAGAGTTCTCATCACAAGAAAAAAAAATTATAACTATGTATGGAATAAGTATAATGAGACTTACTGTAGTGATCATTTTGCAATATATACTTATAGCAACTCATTATTTTGCACACCTGAAACTAATATAATGTCATATGTCAATTACATGTCAATTTTTAAAACCAAAAACAGCAACAAACAAGATACAAGCATACATAGGTACTATTCAGAGAGAAGTTTGTGAAGAAAAAAGCTGATTCTCTTGTACCTGTAACACTCAATACCAATAAAATTTGGAACCACATTTCCAGAGCTCCAACAGAAATAGGTTGTGGCTCAAATGGAACTCAAAAAGTTTGTATCTGGCCCAACATTCACAAACAATGGCAAAAGAAAGTTATTTTTAAACATGTAATGACTGGAAAGGTTTATTGGCCACCCATTCTCTAAACTATATTACTAAAAAAATCATTCCTTCCAAAAGAAGTAAAAAATCAAAATAAAGAGCAAGACAGAACGATTTCTGCATGACCTTGGGGGGAGACAATGATTTCTTGAACATGACACTAAAAACTCTCACCTTACAGGAAATATTGGTAAATGGGACCACTTCACAATGAAGGACTTTGATTTATCAGTTGACACCATTAGGAGAATGAAAAAAACGATCAACGCTCAGAGCACAAGAAGTTGTTTACAATATACAAAACAGTCAAAGGACTCAACTTCAGAATATATAAAGGATCCTACAATCCAATAGGAAAAAGGCAGAAAACCTAAAAGAAAAATGGACGAGACTTGAATAGCCACTTTACTGCAAAGACAAATCCCAAATGGTTGAAGAATATATGAAAAGTTGCTCGGCGTCATTAGTCATCTAGTATATGCCAATCGATTTGGGTACCACAACATACCCACAGAACAGCTAAAATTGAAAAAGACTGTTAGAACCGAGTGTGGTTGAGGGTGCAGAGCAACTGGAACTCATATGTTTTGGGCAGAGGGAACTCAGTACAAGCACTTCAGAAACTGTTTTGCATTATCCACTAAGGCTTAGCAGTAGGCATACCCCATAACCCAATAATTTCAATGTTCTACAGAAATGTGTACATATTTCAAAAATCATGCACTAGAATGTCTGTATCAGCAAAATTTCTGATAGTCAAAAATTGGAAACAATTGAAATGTCCATCAACAGGAGAGCAGATAGGGGCACCTGGCTGGCTCAGTCCGTAGAGCCCACAGCCCTTGATCTCGGGGTCGTGAGTTCGAGCCCCACGTTGGGTACAGCAATTACTTAAATAAATGAACTTTAAAAAACAAAACAAAAGGGGTGCCTGGGTGACTCAGTCAATTAACCATCTGCCTTTGGCTCAGGTCATGATCCCAGGACCCTGGGATCAAGTGCTGCTTTGGGCTCCCTGCTCAGCGGGGTGTCTGCTTCTCCCTCTGCCCCTCCCCCACCGCTCATGTGCTCTCTCTCTCAAATAAGCAAATAAAATCTTTAAAAAAAAAAAACAAAAACAAGCCAGTAGAGCAGATAAATGAAAGGATAAAGCAGACAAATGCCATTCATAGAATACTATATGACAAGGAAAATGGATGCATTCACCCAACAGCAGGTAAAAACACAGATGAACCTCACGAAAAAAAACCTGAGCAGGAAAAGGCAGCTTCAGAAGTGTACTTTTTATTTGATTCCATTTATATAAAGTTCAAAACCAGACAAAAACAAATTGATGGTAATAGAAGTCAGGATAGTAGGTACCTGTGTTGGGGGAGAAAGACGCTAGAAGGAGGTGAGACTGGTGGCCTAGCCCCTGAATCCTGTCAGCTGAACAACCGAATATAAGTGAAAGTGGACAGGGGTTCTAGATCCTTCGGGTGGCTTATATTTAAGGTGACCTGGTTTGCCTGGGACAGTCTTCGATATGCCTGTTGTCTTGGCCTTCTATTGGATAGAGCATTTGTCCTGAACAAAAGTGTTCTGATCTAGATGATAAAATACATGGTCACCCCCACTGGACCCTGTCTTCATCAGACCTCTTCCCCTTGGGAAGTGTCCATGTGAACCCTTATCTATTTGGTGTGCAACAGAAACAGAGGGCTCAGATCCTGCCCTGGGCTTGGAAGAACAGCAAGAACACAGGATTCAGCATGCCAATCTGAATTGGGCCACATTACTCAAAGAACACCAGTTCTCCACCCCGGAGAAGTCCAAGCTGACTTTGGCCTGGAAGTCCCTTGGCTGAGCATGATACCAAGGAAGTAAGATCACACTTTTTGAGGAGCCCCTTAGGCTGATAGCGGTAATAAGTGGAAAGTCCCTGGACTTCCCTCTCGGCAGCTGTGGCTCTAATTCCCTGGTCTGGAGGCTGGGAAGCCCATAGCCCCATCTCAAAACAACCCAATCTTAGTAGCTATAGGATCCTCTAGTCTCAAAGAATATACACTCATGTTCCATTTTTAGAATAAAAGCCAGGAACAGTGGGTCCTTCTTTCCGTTACTGGATAAAGGGCATTTCTCAACATTTGGAGGTGATGTGAGCATTAAAATGATAAAGGGGACTTCCTATAATCTAGGCATGTGGGGGAGTCAAGATTCCCACTTTGAGCCAGAACGGGAGATGGTTATTCATCTCCCCGTAATGATAAACACGGGTATTCATTTATGATGTGGCTGACGATAATGACAATGTGATTATATTATTAGTAGTATTTGTGATGGTTGATTTTATGTGTTGTTTTAACTGGATGCAGGGATGCCCACGTAGCTGATGAAACATTATTTCTGGGTGTGTCTGTGAGGGTATTTCTGG
Organism: Neomonachus schauinslandi; assembly: GCF_002201575.2. Lineage (NCBI taxonomy): Eukaryota > Metazoa > Chordata > Mammalia > Carnivora > Phocidae > Neomonachus > Neomonachus schauinslandi. Next base: position 6,693,224 of record NC_058417.1, on the reverse strand, counting down.
AAAAGATTGCCTTTGAATCAGAAGACTGAGCAAAGAAGAGCCATACTCACCAATGTGGTTGGGTGTCATCCAATTTGTGGAGGGCCCAAACAGAACAAAAAGTAGAGGAAGGAAGGGCAGATTCTCTCTCTCTCTTCTTGAGCTGGGCCATACATCTTGTCCTGCAATCCTCCGCCGGAGCTCCTGGTTCTCGGGCCAACTTCAGCTTCTCATATCCCGTGAATATGGTAAATTCTCATTTATGTTCAAGCCTTTGTATAGGCTGTCCCCTCTGCCTGGAATGCATGTAACCCTTTTGCCTGGCCAACTGCTATGTCATTAGTGGTCTCCTCTGAAGAGTCCTTGACCATCCTCCCTACCTAAGATTTTATGAAATGCCCTTCCTATAACACCTACTGCATGGGAGTCGTATGCACTTACTCCCACGTAAGCACTTATCAGACTATGTTGTCCTTCCTTCTTTACCTGGCTTCTTCTCCAGATGACAAAATTCTTGAAAGCAGGGGTTGTGTGTGAGCCATCTACAGTTTGTGCCTCTTCAAAACCTGTTCCCCCTTTTGCTAATAGCAACTCGATTTTCCCGTAGAAAAAAAAAATCTCACTTTCTCTGCTGTCAGTCCATGAGATTCAAATGACCCCACTCCACAGCTCAGGGATGAATGGGGGATCCAGACCCTGTGAATGAATGTATACCTCATGCTCATGGCCACAGAGGTGGGTTCCAGGATGGGCCCACTGAGAGAGAGAGAGCAGTGAGGTTTCTGCTGTGACTCTTAGGAACGCAAAACTCTCTTTTTGCTGTAACTGCTAATCTGAAGGATGGACACCTGGGGCTTCTGACAACCTGTGCTCTTCTTGCTTCTACATGGGGAGAGCCCACCAGAAATTTAAGGGTGGAGAAGGGAAGGCAGAGCCATAGCATGAAGCAAGATCAAATCTAGTCTAAATGAGGGCTTGGGACCCCCTTTCAAGGGCTCCTCGCAAGATATCTCAGTTCCTGCACGTGGCTTACATGCTCACTGATGGGAAAGAGAGTCAGGAATAAATTTAGGAGAGAAAAATAAAAAACTGAGTCTTACTTAGGGAGTCTGTGCGTATCTTTGATGCCCAATGCATTCCGCATTACTATTCAGTTTGCTCAGTTGCTAACCTGATGAAAACAATGGGTTGGCTAAGATATGTGTGTGTGTGCATGTACTTTTAAAGCATGTACGTGATGGGAGGGTCTGTTCCTTTCCACAAAAGTCTTCATCATGTTAGTGTTATCAGTGGTAAATAGAGGTGAGATGTGTACTGTTCGAGATCAGGGGCTTTGGAGATAAAAACGTCTGGCAGCTGGCTCTATATATTTCAGGTGTAGAATCTTAAACAATTGACTGAGCCTCTCTGAGCCTCAGTTTCTCCGTATGTAAAATGGGAATAACAGTAGCTTCAAGCCCTTGCGAGAACACAGGAAATGGCACCCATGAAGGGCGTGGCTCTGTACCTGTTGTATCATATAGTCGGGGAAAAAAGCTCACATCTTTTTCAAAATAAACATTTTATTTAAAAATATATTTATATATATATATATTTTTAAAAGAACACATGCCAACTTTGGTACTTTAGCCATTGCTTCTTTTCCTGGCAATCCACATTTCTTTCCGGTAAGGTATCGTTGAGCAAGGGAGACCAATGTGAACACAACACACAGATCCCCGCAGAAAATGCATGCTGGCTTTTTTTATTTCTTTGCAAAGCACCTCTTTGGGTTTCTCCAAGGGAGGGCTTCAAGCCCCCTCTTTCTTCACTGCAGGCCCACTGGAGGGGAGCTCTAGGGAGCAGGATGGGTTCCCTTCCTTTGGAAAACACTAGAATAGCATCCAGGATCCCCACCATGATACTCCCCCTTTCCATAAACACTCAGGAGCTGTTAAACCATTTAGAGAGGAAACTCAGGTGGCCAGCATCCATGATGGGAGCTGGTGATTAAAGAAGCATGAGATGTTCAGGAGTTTGTTGGTCCTAATCCATTGGGGAAATCACCAAATCCTAGAATCAGAATCATTACTGCTATGTTGTTGACCCTAGCGAGTCCTATTACAATTTCCCTGGTAGATAGAGGATAGAGAAATTCTTCCCAGATCTTTCCCTGTCTTGAAATCATCTTCTTGTGCATAGTCTCAACCTAGCCAGCGGTCCTCTGAAAATGTCGATTCTAGAACCAAAGCCAGCTCCTTAGCACAACCTGAGCAGCTCTTGCAACTATAGGACCATCTTGTTCCAGGACCTGGGTTCCACGTGTCTAGTAATATCATCTGAGAAAGAACGACCAGTCTCGGCATCTGAACCACCCTGCTGGTTATACTTGGTTATAGGAAAACGAAGACCCCAGACTCTTTTTACTCTGAGTTGGCTCATCCCTGAAAGCAAACTGTGTGCGTGCCCTAGTGGGCTTCCCACTGTGAGGAATGAAGGCCTGGAGGGGAAGGCCGAGTGCTTTTCTCCTAAGGGGCAGTGCTTACCATGGGCACCCCTCCCCCACCCCAGTGTCCCTTTTGCATAGAGAGCTTGTTATAAGAGTCAAAGACAGGGACTAGAAAAAACAATAATAATTATAATAAAAGTTTCCTTCACCCTTCCCTGATTTTCAAGGGGCTTCTGTATCCGGCAATAAAAAACAAACCCCAAACTCTCACCGATGTTTTAAGTGATGGGGGATACAGAGAGATCGCCCAAGAACCATACTGTGGCTGTTGGATCCCAGAGACAAGAAAAAACTGGTAGTGTGGGTGATAATGTTTGGCAGAAAAGGGACCCTCTGCTCTCCCTTCTGGAAAAATGAAGACCACTCCCCCCCCCCTTTTTTTTTATCAGAGCTAAAGGGTTTCTGGTTTGAGGACTGGGAGATTCCCGGTGTTCTAGCTTGTAGGAACCGCAGCTCCCCAGTCACAGAATCTGAACCATGGGTACTTTGTCTGGTTAGTAGTGGATGTCTGGGGATTGGTGCGCTTGGCACAGATCAGACGTCAGGGAACTGTCCGTTGGAGGAGTCAACTTGAGGCGGGAGCTTTCAGCCAGGTCCGCATTTGTGTCTGGAAGAGCTGATGGAGTTTAAATGTATTTTGAAAAGGATTGTCTTGAATTCTTGGGATAGGGTTTTTTTTTTTTTGGTTTTTTGGTTTTGTTTTTTTATATCCAGATCAGATATAAATGTCTTTGAATGGCAAAGGCCACCAGGGCACAGAACCTTGACTCTTCAGGTGGAAACTCTCTTGACTTCCCTCCCTCCCTTTCTTTCCTTTTCTTCTTCCCTTCCTCCCTTCCTTCTTTTCCTTCCTTCCTCCCTTCCCTCCTTCCTTCCTTCCTTCCTTCCCTCCTTCCTTCTTTCCTTCCTTCCCTCCTTCCTTCCTTCCCTCCTTCCTTCCTTCCCTCCTTCCTTCCTTCTTTCCTTCCTTCCCTCCTTCCTTCCTTCCTTCCTTCCCTCCTTCCTTCTTTCCTTCCTTCCCTCCTTCCTTCCTTCCCTCCTTCCTCCCTTCCCTTCTTCCATCCTTCTTTCTTTCTTCCTTCCTCCCTCCCTCTCCTTATAACGGAATGCGTGCTGTCTCGATAATATTGTTAGAAGCAGGGCTACTACTAACGAGCACTATCTTAACGAGAGCATTTGCACAGATGTGTTTTCTGACTCTGTTGAGTAAGTTTGAACCCACGCGGCTGCAGCAACACTGGGATTAGCGGCAAATTCTGTGTCTGTTAGGCCTGCTTCACCACGGGAGTCCCAGGTATCTGGAGAAAACCACACGTGGCTACTTCCAGGCTCTAACAGCATTAAGAAGCTCAACTGTGGCTGTCTTCAGAAGTCTCCGTACATCTCCTAGTCATGTCCCATTGATCTCCAGAAAAGGGGACACACTTAAGAGTTTAAAAGTACTTAAAATAAAAACTCCCACTAGGAGACAGATGAATTAACATGGTCTGTCTGATCCCCTGGGTGCAGCCAACTTCTCCAAGTTTCTCCCAGGTATCCCTAGTTTTATACTGTAAATGTCACATCTGATCGATGGACAGTGTGTGAATATGGAGCCTGTGGGAAGGGGCTGAGACTAAGAATCCAGGGGTCTGCTCTGTGATGCATATCAGTACTGGTTAATATCCTACAAAGGTGTGTAGGCAAGTGTACAGTCTTAACAAAGTACAGCGGCTTCCTGACCAAGTCTCGTCCTTCTGCTCCAAATACCCCGAGCAGAGACCCTGCAAGTTTGTTTTCCAAAGGCAATAAGGGGGGAGAAAATAACATACAGATCGCACAACGTGGCACAGGAAAAATGTACTGACCAGCAAGCTTTGTCAAGATCCAAATAAAATGTCAACATCTGAGGGACAAACAAACATGAGGAATGTGTTAATAAGGTCTTTCTTCCCCGGAGCTTCACCTTCCCAGAAGAGACTGGTAATGCTTCCCTCTCGATTTCTGGTTCTGATGACGGACATAAAAGCAAAACGAAAAAAATGTACCATGTGGATCTCTCAAAGCACAATGCAGGTCAAGGAATGTAAAAAACGGTTTTCGTGTCCCTTTGATGCTTTTCTACGGGAGACGGTATTTACCACTTCCAGCAACTAAGGGTGAAGCTGTTCTGTCTTTTCACATCCATATTCCTTGTCAAGATGAACGCGTTCATGGTGAGCAAGTGGCTGTGTGAGTCTTCGGGCTGGAGCCGGTAGTTATACACAGAGAGGCAACGTGTAGTCTGTTGATGAATCAGGAACTCGTAGTGAGAAAGGCCAAGTATCATTTCACAGCAAATTGGGGGCTTAAGGGCTATTGGTGTAGAATGCTCTGTAACACTGCTTTTCAAAAGACACACAAATACACATACATGTAGACATATATACACATGCATGTATATATACATGCATATATCTACACACATATGCATACCTACCCCCCGTTAGATCTGCCAGCTTTCTGAGTAGCAGTCCCCGCAAAACACTCTGTGTTCACACATGTTTACAAGTTAACAATGGAATGACTTCTAAATCTTTGGTTTATCAAAAACAGAACTTCTAAAATCACAACATTTTTGGTTACCTTCTGCGTAAGTGCACAGTGAATTTTTTTTTTTTTTTTTTTTTAAAAAAAAAAAACACAGTGCCTTAGTGGTTTAAATTAAAAACAACAACAACAACAACAACAAACCAACCAGCCAACCAGCAACAGCTACTCTCTACAGCATGCAACACTATGTCATTTGAGTGTTTGGAGTCCCAGCAAAAGCACGAGATACTGAGGAATGCACACCAGACCACTGTCTTTTCTTCCTTTCCTTGTTTTCCATGTGCAACTGTGTTTCCTTTCACCGACCCAGACCTGCAATCCTCTCCCCTTGCAAGTATCATTTCAGCTCTATCTTTACAAAGTAATGATTTCCAATTTCCCCAACACCACCCAAATCACTGATTGCTGTAAGTCAAATGAGAGCAGAATGAGCTTTGGGACTGATGGGCCAAGTCACTGCTTTTTTTCCCCAAGGACATTCTTTTGACTTTTTTTTTTTTTTTTTTTGCAGCAAATGATGCATATGGAGAATGAGTTCTCCGGGAGAACATGGAGTTTTAGCTTTTTAAAATATGGCTTTATTAGGATTATGGCAGCTTGTTAGATTTGAGGAGTCCTCTTGATGTTGGGGCAGAAAAAAGAAAGAGTTTCAAAAGAGGAGCAAGAAAAGATTGGTATCTTGAAAGAAAAGTTGGAGAAAGATAAACAGAGGTGGATCCCAAATCCCTCCCCCGCAAAAAAAGTTGGACTTCCATAAATCGCCATCCCGTTGTAGGAACCCATGGTATTTATTCTCATGACACGTGAAACAAGGTTTTCTAGCACTGTCTGAATGATCCCTGGTATGGCTTGCCATCTGCTTATGTGGTCACCTCCAGTCTTTGAAACTAAAGGGGGCTGTGTTGGGGAACTTTCCATGGCAGGAGGTTTTGGGTTTAGTTTGCTTTAAGGTTCTTGGCTGTTTCCCGCTTCACAGAGACAGTGGGAGTGATCTGGTGACTGGCTGACAAAGAGGGAAATTCTCAGTGGGGTTCTGTGGACCAAATGTAGGGTCATTGCTATCCGTGACCACACAGAGTCCTGGGTCCCGGACTGGAATCACCACAAGGGGGCAGCTTTGTGGTCCAGCTGATTTCCTTTCCCTGGGAATGGGTTGGTTCTGTCCCTCTATCCTACCTCAAGAACCTAACGGAAGTGGGGCTTGACTTCTATTTTGAACGACAAGGAGGGGAGGGATGGCAAGCAGCCTCCACCATGGGTCTGTCTTCCAGAAATGTTGATGGTTATGCTATTATACTTCCTGTACTCCAAAAGAGCTCCATTTCCTTTCCGCACCACATCTAATAAATCCATGAGAGAGGCTTACGAAGCGAGAATATGCCCGAACAATGCCTGAGAAAAATCAGGGGTTGCAAAAATATTGGTGTTTGAAAAGGCAGTGAAAGATTTTTTTTTTTTTTTTGGCATTTCTGATCTGAGAAAGCACATTTCTGAATGCATTGCTGAAATCATTGACAGTTACTGAATGTCGGTAAATATTACATCATACATATATAGATAAAGACTCCTTTTTGCTCTCGTTGATGGTCACAGAAGTCTCCACTGTTTCTTTGAAATTCCCTCCTCCTCCTCCTCTTTTTGGACGATAGGAGTGATTTTGGTTGTGTGCTTTTCCCCCATGGAATTCCCACTGGTCTCCCTTGGTGCCTCTGCCCACCATTCTACCACTGCTGTAAGTGAAGGTCCATGGGGGAATTCAGGTTGAGATCCGTGACATCCAGGAAGTCAATGTTAAAGATGCTGGGTCCGCTGGTGCCGAGGGAGCTAAAGCTTGGCGTGGAGCTTGGTGGAGTGAGGTCCAGCCACTCCATGGTTTCCCAAGGAGATTCAGTGAAGCTTAGCGGCAGCCCACTGCTGTCCACAGAGGAGGGGGAGAACTGAGTCTGCATCGGGGAGAGGGGGCCTGCCAAGATCTCGTGGGCGCTGAACAGGTCTTCTGCTGCCTTCCCGGAGAATCCATCCATTATCCCATCGAAAGGAGGCTCTTCGCTCCCGATTTTTAGCAGGGCGACATCGCTCACCTTCCCTAAGGGGCTCTGGGAATTTAATAAGACTTCAAGGTGCTCATCGTTCTCGGTGCCATAGTGATCAAAGGAGAGCTGGCCCCCCGAAGAGGAGGGTTTGGGCAGGGCAGCCGGGGGGCTTCGGGAAGACCCGGGTATCTTGGGGACTTTTTGAAGACACGAATGATCCTCTCTAGCATTAGCTGGCATTTCTGTTGGCAAAACAGAGTGGGAATTGTTAAACCACTTCCGGTTCCACAATAGGGATCTTTGGGATGGAGGAGTCACGCTTACACACAAGATGGACGCGTCTCTCCGGTTATCACTCAGTCTCGTCCCTAAAGTGCCCTGTTTGTGTCCAATTCTTCTCCCTGGTCTCTCCCCAAGCCCTTTCTTTCTGGGACTTCCACTCCGATCAGCAACCTCGCAAAGCAGGTCCCTTTACCTGCTCCTTCACTGACACCTGGCTGTCCCCCGAGGACACTGCATCCTCCTCACGCCCGCAGTGGGGGCTCATTTACGTGGGACCCGGAAGAGGAGTCATGGGGTGCCATGCCATTGTCACTTTCCGATTGTCACTCCAACCTACGGACTCTACTACTTTCTCCCTCCATCAGCCCCCTGGGCTCTCACTTCTTTCTCTGTTGGGCTGATATTCTCCGCTCCACGGTTAGAGCTACTGTCTTATAAATATCCTCAATCCCCTTGCTCTTTTCTCCTTGCATCGCACTTCCTTGGCAAAACCCCACACCCAGGGGCGCCCGGATGGCTCAGTTGGTTAAGCGTCTGCCTTTAGCTCAGGTCATGTTCCCAGGGTCTTGGGATCGAGCCCTGAGTCAGGCTCCCTGCTCAGCGGAGAGCCTGCTTCTCCCTCTCCATCTGCCTCTCTCCTCACTCATGCTCCCTCTCGCTCTTTCTCTCTCAAATAAATAAAATCTTTAAAAAAAACAACAACAAACCCACCCCTGGATGAATCTTGGTTGCAAGAGAAAAATGACACAATGGAGCTGACTGGTCTCACTTTAGATTTACGGTAACAAACCTACCAATGGCACTTAATACAGCCTAGCATCCTACTGTGTTTCTCCAGAAAATTCATTCGTGATTGATTTAGAACTGCCCTCAAATGATTCTTCTGTCTTCAAATCTCCTGTGCTCCCCTCCTGAACCCTTACCTTTGCTGACCTGGCCATATAGTTCGTTAAAAATATAAGGGTGTCTTGGGGCGCCTGGGTGGTTCAGTCGGTTGGGAGTCCGACTCTCGGTTTCGGCTCAGGTCCTGATCTCAGGGTCTCGAGATGGGGCCCCAGGTCGGGCTCTGCCCTTGGCGAGGAGTCTGCTTGTCCCTCACCCTCTCCCTCTGCTCCTCTCCCTGCTCGCTCTCTCTCCCCAAAATAAATAAAATCTTTAAAAAAATATATAAGGATGTCTGATATCACCCTCTCCTCTTTCCATTGCAAAACGTATAGATATATACGCCCATCTTTTCCTTCTTTCTCTTGCTACAAGGGAGAAATTGCTGGTTCACTTGACTGTTGTCCATTCTGCCTTACCACACTCTAATCTCCACAAAGGTGGGGACTTTGTCAGGTGCAGCACTGAGCCCAGTGCAATGCCTGGCCACTCCTTCTCCCAACTTTCAAGGTTGTTATCGAAAGGCTCAGACCTGAGGATTTTTTTGTTTTTGTTTTTGTTTTCTATCTACATGTTCTCTTCACACAATCTTATTCATCTGTGTGGTTTCAGATTCTGGGCACATACCATGTAATTTTGAAAAAATAAATGAATGACTAAAAAGGAGGCGAAAAGAACATGTTGGTCATTTTTTTTTTTTTTTTTTGCAAGCTGGAATGACATCTAAGCATGAATGGACCATCCAGTGGGAGATCAGTAATTGAATTTCATTTTGAGTAGGTAGCACAAAACTTGCTTTGTCTGCTCTCTTCTTATTATTAATTAAGAGGATAGGGAGATTGGGATTAGAAAGGCAAAGAGGAACGGAGTTACAAGGGAAAACACTTAGGGAAACAGGGACCGAGTTGAGGACACCAACTGGTAAAATGCTGAGCAAGCACCTAGGGACAGAGGGACAGAGTCAGGGAGGAATCACCCACTGGACCTTCTTACATCTGCTCCAGCGTGGACAGCGAGCTCACAAGAAGTGACACTGGACCCCCTTATGGCTTTTGGGTCTGACTTCCCGTGAGCACCTGACCTTGGTCCTAAGGGTTCACTTCCCAGAGCACAAGCAGGTGCAGAGTATCCCCAGGGCAGTCTTACCTCCACTTTCAATGAGGACATCTAGGAGCTCATCCATCTGTTGACTCCGAGTCATTTGCTATTGCAAATTAAGCAGAGGAGAATGGACAAGTAAGAAAGTTGGCCACCTCTTCCGTGGGAGATCGTTAGAAGCAGCACTACAGATTTTTCGAACTAGGTTTGGTTAAGGTGGGTTTTTTTCCTTAATTGCGGTAAAATACACATGACACAGAATTTACCATCTTCATCATTTTTAAGCATACGGTCTGGTGACATTAAGTACATTATGTTCACATTATTGTGTGACCGTCCCCACCATCCGTCTCCAGAACTTTTTCATCTACCCCAACTGCAACGCTGTCCCCATGAAACATGAACTCCCCATCCTCCTCCCCCCCAGCCCCTGACGATTTCCATTCTGCTTTCTGTTCCCATGAATCGGGCAACTCTAGACACCTCACAGAAGTGGATTCACACAGTGTATTTCCTTTCATTACTGGTTTACTTCACTCAGTATAATATCCTCCGGGTTCATCCATGTTGCGACATGTGTCAGAATCTCTTTCCTTGTTAAGACTGACTAGTATTGGGGCGCCTGAGTGGCTCAGTCGCTTAAGCATCTGCCTTCAGCTCAGGTCAGGATCTCAGGGTCCTGGGATCAAGCCCCACATCAGGCTCTCTGCTCAGCAGGGAATCTGGCTTCTCCCTCTCCCTCTGTCCCTCCCCCCTGCTTGTGCGAGTGCTCTCTCTCTCTCTCAAATGAATAAATAAATCATCTTTTAAAAAAAAGACTGACTAGTATTAATTGTATGTATTCACCACATTTTGGTTAACCATTCATCCATGGATGGCCACTTGGGTTGCTTCCACTGTTTGTGAATAATGCTGCTGTGAGCAGGACTATAAATGGCTGACCGCACGACTAAAGCTCAGTGTTCACCTCAGACTGGAAAACTCCTGAACGAAATGAGAGAAGGGGGGGAGAAGGCAGAGCGCTCCCCAGGAGAGTCCTTCAGGGTGAGCTCGGTGGAGTGGCTTCCATCCCAAGAACAGGGCTTCTTAATACAGAGAGTACAGCCATTTTTCTCACTCTGAAGCGACTCGGATCTGCCTCCCATGTGGGGGCTGTGGTTGTGGCCCCAGCATGTGGCTCAGGCTTTCCTGGTTCCTCACTGAAAGAGCCCTGTGGCACCTGTTGATGCTCGTAGGGCAGACACCCCTTCCCTCTGGCTCATCTGAGTTGTACGGTAGAGTCTCATTCATGGAAATCCACTTGGCTTGACCTTCTTCTTTTCTTTTGAAACCACAAAGGATCCATGGATGCTTACAGATACCAGGGGCAGAAAACGGGGAGGACGGGGGCCCATACCTCTCTCACTCTCTTGAGAGCCCACTCCCAATACACAAAGGCATCAATAATCAATATGATGGGAGCACTGCTCAGAGAATGAGTCACCTACCAGTCCAGAAGGCATCAGATGTCCACAGGGTCTGGCAGGTAATGTAAATGAGCCGAACAGAGAGCAAGAGAGAGGGGTAGAATGTAGACCCCTCGCTGTGGTTCTAAGAGGCTGTGGATACTCTGTTTCAGGCAACTGTCCGCTCCCAGAAACGTGGCTCCACCATTGAGAGATCCTCTAACTTTTCAGGAATGAGAAAGCCCACTTTTCGCCTAAAATCTCCTGACATTTAAAAATACTCTTTAAGGGGCGCCTGGGTGGCTCAGTTGGTTAAGCGACTGCCTTCGGCTCAGGTCATGATCCTGGAGTCCCGGGATCGAGTCCCGCATCGGGCTCCCTGCTTGGCAGGGAGCCTGCTTCTCCCTCTGACCCTCCCCCCTCTCATGTGCTCTCTGTCTCTCTCATTCTCTCTGTCTCAAATAAATAAATAAAAATCTTTAAAAAAAAAAAAAAATACTCTTTAAGCCACGTGAGACCTAGCTGCAAGCTGATTTTGATCTGGGGGACTCCAGCATGCAAAAGTTGACGTAGCTCTTCCTTGCGAGGTTGGGCACATGCAAAAGGGCCTTCTGATATCTTATCCAAGCTCAGACCGTTTGAAATATACGATCATTCGCTGCTTTCCTTTCTTTGGAGTCTACTTTTTATTTGGAACATTTCCCACCATAAATGGCAGCAAGGCATACAACAGACCTCCATGAACATGGTCATCAATACTTTGCCTGGATCACTAAATTCTGAAACTAACAAGAACCTTATACAAAGTATCACCTTAAACAAAGTATCACCTTATACAAATTATCACCCTGACAACGGCTCTCCTCTATTTGAGCACCTACCCGGTGCCTGGACAAGTTAGTAAGTGCTACACTCTCTAGAATCCTTACAAAGCAGATATGGATCCTATTTCACATAAGAGACGTTGAGCACTTGTCCAAGCTTAGTAACAATGGTGGCTGGCTGCTGACATTAAATAAAGGCACCTGGGTGCCCAGCCCAACCTCTTCTCTGCCTGCCTCACACACCGGCTATGTACACCCAACACCTTTCTGCAATTAGCGTCTAGACACTTGGCCCATTCTCATCGAGGGGCTCCCGATGCACTCAATGTCAGCATCTACAGACTGCGTGAAGGTGGATAATGAAAAAAAAAATCCGTTTAGGCTACCTGTTTCCCTACAGAGAACACATCTTGCAAAGTTACCTGCTTTACGGCATCTTCATAGGACGGAGGCTGGGTTATCTCTGGAACTGCTGAAGTTGACTTGGAAAATGTTGGGGATGGAATGGAAAACTTTGGCCCTGTCTTCTCAGAAGAAGAGTGCAAACCAGCCATCTGTGGGGGTACAACGCAGGGAAAGAGAGTCAACTCGTGGGGTCAGAAACGGTACGGCTTCTGTGTTATAAACTCCAGGCTTGAGTTTGGAAAAACGGATTTGAGGGCGAACGAAAAAGAGCTAGGGTTTAGAAACAACCCCAATATATTGACAACAGTACATATCGTGGGCATATCACGGGCGAATTGTAGCCCATGTCTGGAGGCATGTTAGGATGGGAACCTTGCAGATTCATTTTCCCCTCTAGGATGAACCCTGTTTGGTTAGGAGAAAAGCAAATAAAGTAAGAGTGCAGTCCAATATGAAAAAGTCCATCGCCCCAGGAATTCCCAGGGTACTTTACCCTCCCCCCCTTCCCCGGGGAGGCGTTTCATTCCTAACTGGGTGCATTTGCAGAGAGATGGAGCCACTGCTGGGGTATCTCTTTAGGAACCAGCCTCATGTATTGTGAGTGTTCTATGGAATGCCAGGGCCACTTCAGGGTCTCTGTCCCCAAAGGATGCCTCTCCTTGTGGAATGTAGCACTTCCGTGTCATGGCCCTCCTGCTGGTCTCCTTGTCACCTCTCCGTTAGTCCTTGGAACTCCGCATATTCCGGCTCCCTCCCATCCCTGATTTCCACCTGCTGGGATGTACCGCCTTTTCCTTTTTCCACTGAGAGACTGCCCCGTGACTCGAACACTCTGCACCTTTCTAGACCTTTCTAGACCTTTCTAGACCTTTCCACCTTAACACTCTTTCTCGAGTGTTATTTCCCCACATGCCTCTATTCCAATCTCGGACTCCACGGAAACTGGTGTGTTTGCCATGTTGTTTCACAAACAGACCACGCTCACGTTAGTCCTCGTGATTTCCAGGGTGACCCCCAGCAATGGCACCTCAGTACACCTGATTTCTATCTGTACATTCATGTCAGTCTGTTTCCAGTGGATTTGTTTTTATCTAAAATGTCACTGATTGCCGCCTTTGGGCCTCCTCATTCGGAGGACGGGGCCACAGAAGAGGGAAAGAGGCCAAGTTTAAACCTTTCTCCAGGCGCCTACCTTTTGCTGGACCCCTGGGCTTTTGGGACGAGGGGTGCCCCTAGCACCATGACTGCTGTCTGCCTGGGCTCCAGAGAAAGGGGGGTGGAGGCCGGAGGGCTGGGGAGAGAAGCTCGCAGGATGGCTCTCATGCCCTGAGTTCTGGAAGGAAGAAACGACCAATGAGGTAGCCTCCAGCAGCACACTTGAGAGCTTTGGCTGAGACTCCTGGTCCCTGCCCTGGTGTCTTATCTTTTCAACTCTCCCTAAATCCCATTATCAAAGTCTCAAATCTGGCTTTGTACGTATCACCCATTGCTCAAAAACCTTCCATGGCTCCCATGCATCCACAGCATAAGGTCTCCACCCGTAACGTGTTCGAGATGCTCCAGGCCAGGTACCATTTCCTTCAAAAGCTTGTATTCTATTAACTTCCCTCAGCATGACCTGCACATTGTACTTCCCTATCTTTTCCCACATGGAATGTTCTTTTTCCGACTCTTGTTTTTTAATGCTACATTTCTCATGGAGTCTAAGCCCTTTGCAAAACCTTCCTGGACTGGCCTCCCCCCACCCCAAAAAAGACCTTCCTGGATCTTCCTAGCCCTTCATGACCAATCTGCTTCCCCCCACCTTCCCCAACACTTCGTGCAGCATTTGATACCAGAAGCACTGATCAGGCATGTTATTCTATATTGCTCTTTATCTTTTTATCATGTAATTGATCATGTCCTCAAAGAGTGCTTTGTAAACTATGAACCACTGCACGAATGTTAGTTCTTCTTGAGAGTATCCATGTCGTCAGAATGGTCTTAGGGTCCAGAGCTGTGTTTCCAGAACTATTTTTACCTTTGTTGCCTAGGACACCGTGCACTGAGTAAATGTCAACAGAGATGACAATCCATGTGATGTCCCAGCCCCTCCCAGAGTGCCCACTCAGAAGTGGGCATCATTCACTTGGATGTGCTGTTCTGGGGTGTGTAAAATCATATTCCCATTACCTATGGCCATACCCCATACGCCCAGGGTAGAGAATGTTCAGTGGGAAAAGGGCATGCATTTTAGCATCAGATAACCCTGGGTTCCTGTGACCCTGGGCTCCTGGGTTAACCTCCTTGAGCTTCATTTTCTTCTGTGGCAAGTAAAGAATAAAGAATTGGAGCTCATAAGGTTGTGACAATTAACGAGATTACTCAGAGGCATGCCTCTTAATACTGGGCACGTGGCAGGATCCAATCATGTGGGTTTTCTTCCTATTTTCCTTTCTCATAAGGTAGATTTCAGAACTTTTGATGATGTAATTTTCTTTCTCAGCCTTAGGTAGATTTTCCTAATGATTTTTTAGCTTCGTGGACAAGGAAAGTCTCTGATGATCACCTTGGTCGAGGCTTTGAACTAGTTACTGCCGTAAGCTCTCTACAACCACCCCTCATTCAGCTCCAGCCACACTGGTCTTCCTTCTGATCCCTGAATATTCCACACACAACTCCCACCTCGGGGCCCTTGCTCTTGCTATTCTTCCTTTGCCTGCAACCTTCACCCCAAATATTCATGAGGCTTTCTCCCTTATCTCTTTCAAAGATTTGCTTAAATGGCCCCAGACCTTGACTTAAAAGTTGCAAACTTGCAAATGCTCCATCACCATGCCTCCCTGATTTTTCTCCATAACATCTATCATCCTTTAAGGGTGCTTGGGTGGCTCAGTCGGTTAAGCATCTGCCTTTGGCTCACTTGGGCTCATGATACCCGGGTCCTGGGATTGAGCCCCACATGGGGCTCCCTGCTCTCCTTCTCCCCCCCTGCTCGTGCTCTCTCTAGCTATGTCTCTTTCTCTCTCAAATAAATAAAATCTTAAAAAAAAAAAGATCTATCATCTTCTGATACATGATATATATATTTTTTTATTTTTTTTATTTTTAAAGATTTTATTTATTTATTTGACAGAGAGAGACACAGCGAGAGAGGGAACACAAGCAGGAGGAGTGGAAGCGGGAGAAGCAGGCTTCCCGCCGAGCAGGGAGCCCGATGCGGGGCTCGATCCCAGGACCCCGGGATCATGACCTGAGCCGAAGGCAGACGCCCAACGACTGAGTCACCCAGGCGCCCCGATACATGATATATTTTATGTGTTTATTTTATTTACTGTCTTCCCATGAGAATGGGGATTTTTGTTTGGTTAGTTCATCCCTCATCCCCAGAGACCATAACAGGGTCTGACACACACAGTAGCGTTCGGAAAATATTTGCACTATGCAGACCATCACACGGAGAGAATAGGAAGGTCTGGTAACTTCCCTTTGGCTCTCTTGATAAATTGGTTTGGCCTCAAAGGCAAAATATTCATTATCCAGCCTTTCACCGGCGGATTTTGCCAACCTCAATCTCAGAGAAGAGAGTCTCCCGTCTACGCTGAAAACCAGAGGTTGCTTCTGGGCTTCCCCTAAACCCTGCCCATTCAGACTTCAGCTCTTGAGCCTTTGCCCAGCCACACCCCACTTCTGGAAAGCGGGGTGCTCCGGGGGAGCCTGGGGCGGGGAGTTCTTACCTGTTCAGCGCATACCTGGTTGCTGGCAGGTGAGGTGATCCTGTGCCCTTCCCCTTGGGCGCCCGAAGAGGAGGGGAGGAAGTAATGGTTGTTGGGGGATGGGGGCAAACTGATGTGCTGCGGGCTTTTGACAGCGCCCAGCGGCGAGTGCTGAGGGGAGCACTGCGGGCTGAGGAACGTGGACGGCAGCGCGTCGCTGGGGCCCGAGGCCGGCTCGGCGCACGGAGCGGGCCCCGGGGGCCGGCGCCCCGCCGCTTCGCAGGCCTGCGCTCGGCCCTCTGAGCTGAGGCCCTGTCTCTTCCCAGGTCTCTGCTGGGGCGTGAAGGGACAGCTGGACGCGGCGTCCTCCTGCTTGACGGGGACGGCCAAGAAGGGCGGCGGCTTCTCGGGGCAGGTGCTCCTCTTCTGCTTCTGCAGCTGCAGCCTCAGCTCCTCCACGTGGCGCTGCTCCTGCTGGAGCTTCCAGGTGAGCTCGTTGATCACCTTCTGCTTCTCCACCAGCATCTTGTCCTTCTCCGAGTCCAGCCCGTCCAGCTCGGGGCCGAGGGAGCCCCCGTTCAGGCTGCTCAGGAGGCTCTCGTCGGCGCACGCGGGGAGCGGGGACGGGTGCAGGCAGAGGGACGGGGACGCGTCGTTGAAGGGGTCGGGCAGGGACCCCGCCGCCGACAGGTCGGACGAGGCGGGCGAGATCGGGGGGCTGGAGCTGCTGCTGCCGAAGTGGTAGAAGCCGTTGGATAAGGCGCCGGTGGACGGGGAAGACTGGTAGCCCGGCAGCGCGCTGCTGGGCGTCACGGGGAAAGTGACCGTCGTGATGTCCCCGAAGTTGGCCAGGGGGGTCCCCGAACAGTCCTGGAAGGGCCGCAGACGGTCCATGAGGGCCGTCTTGGTGCCCGACACGGGCAGACCGCGGATTCGAAGCTGCTGTCTTAATTCCGAGACCTACAGAAACCAGGGCGTGGTTAGTGTGCCGGTTAAGAGCAATCTTTAAAAATAAATAATTACATTCGCTTTCAAACATCACACGTGGAATTTTACAACATCCGCTTTTCTATGATTTGCTTACAATCCCCTCCCCTTCCCTTGGTATCAATAGGCTTGTGCACCATGCTTTTTTTTTAATTTTCATGATCCCAGAATCCTAGAAAGGCATAGCCCACATGAACCGTAGAGGTCGCCTACTCTGCTAGCTTCCAGCCCCCACCCTGGCGCTCGCCCCATTCTACAGATGAGAAGACTGATCTCTGCCCAGGTTTAGCCATCAGCCAGCAACCAATCATCCCAAAGCATGCTGAGACTCCAGGTCTTCTGCTCCTAGGTCACCGGTCTCCCTGCCAGGCTCTCTCTGTCCTTGGTTCTCCAACTTGAGCAGGTGCATTTTTAACGGGTTCCCAGGGGATGCTGATGCACTGGTCCCTGGACCAGGTTTGGAGAACCATGGTTCTACATTAACACTTATGTCCTGTTTTTTTTTTTTTAAGATGTATTTATTTTAGAGAGAGAGTGAGCCTGAGCATGGGGAGGGGCAGAGGGAGAGAGAATCTTAAGTAGATTCCCTGCTGAGCATGGAGCCCGACACAGGGCTTGATCCCACCACCCCAAGATCATGACCTGAGCTGAAACCAAGAGTCAGAGGCTCAACAGACTGAGCCGCCCAGGTGCCCCACATACGTCCTAATTTTAATAACTGGCTAGATGATAGTCATATACTGAGGGAGACCGTGCCGGGATAAGACCATCAGTTCAAATCCCGACCTTGCCTCTTACTAGCTCAGAGATCACTCTGTGCCTTGGTTCCCCTTCTGTAAAATGGAGACAGTCATAGCGACCTTATATGTTTTTGTGAGGACTGAAATGGCTTAACATTTGTAAAGTGCTTGGAATAGTGTCTCGCAAATGGTTAGTGTGGTGTAAGAGTTTACCATTATTATGTTGATTCACGTGTGATAATTTCATCCTGCATTTTTTACAATGTTCATAAATGATAAGCTGCAGATATCTAAAAATATGGGAACTAAATTAACGATCATGACTATGAATGATGGAATACCTGAATCCATTAAAGCTGATGTTATATGTAATAATGAATAATTATTTATGGTATATTATTTTTTCTTGATTTTTAAAATTTGAGAGAGAGAGAAAGAGAGAGAGAGCACAAGCAGGGGGAGGGACAAAGGGAGAAGGGCAAGCAGATTCCCTGCTGAGCAAGGAGCCGGATGCAGGACTCGATCCCAGGACCCTGAGATCATGATCTGAGCAGAAGTGAGACACTCAACCAACAGAGCAACCCAGGTGCCCGCCCTGTTTTTGGTATGTTATTAAATGAAAAACAGTTTGAATTGTTTGATTCTATTTTTCTAAGAATTATATAAATTTGTATGTATGTGTGTGTATATTTAAACCTATGCTTGTTGATGAAAATATGTAGATAAAGATAGACTAAAATGTTAACAATGGTTCTCCTTATCTCTAACATCCTAAATATTTCACATAAGATATTACTTTTGTAATTAAAACAAGAAACATTAAATATCTAAGTGTCAATAATCCCATAAAATAGAAGAACAAATAGGGAAATATCCTTCTGATATTCTGTAGGGAAAGATCTTTTGAGCCTAAAAGCAAAGAAAGCAACTTTAAAAATACTGAAGACAAAAATAAAAAACCCCTCTAAGTCAAAAACACCAAAAAGAAAATGGAAATGCAGATAGCAGTCTCAGACAAAAATAATTGCAGGACAAATAATAAAATGTTAGTAAGCTTGATGTACCAAGTGTGCTTTAACAAACCCCCAAAATAAACCAACACCCCAAAATGGGTAATGGGCATGGTTCAACTCTTCACAAACAAAAGATATATTTTTATTTATTTATTTGAGAGAGAGCAAGAGAGAGGGAGAGCACGAGCAGGGAAGAGGAGCAGAGGGAGAGAGCGAGAAGCAGGCTCCCTGCTGAGCAGGGAGCCCCATGCGGGGCTCGATCCCAGGATTCTGGGATCATGACCTGAGCCAAAGGAAGATGCTTCACTGACTGAGCCACCCAGGTGCCCACAAAAGATACATTTTTTAAAAAATGGCAATAATGGACATGTACTAGCATTAGTAATCCAAATAAAATAAATATGGACATATTTTTGCATTCATGAAATTGACAAAGGAATTAATAACACTTTGTGTTAATGAAGTATCAGCAAAAATAAGCAAATAAAAATGTTTTTTTAAGAAAGTTCCTTAATACCTTGCTATTCCAAGTGTGGTCCTTGGACCACCAGCTCCAAGGGCATCTGGGAGCATGTTAGGAATGCAGACACTCAGGCCCCCTCCCCACACCTACTGAATCAGAACCTGTATTTTACCCAGAGCCCCAGGTGATCCAGTGTGTATACTCATGCTTGATAAATGTTGCCGCAGCCCAATGCTTCTGGCAGTAGATTGGCACAAACGTTCAGGACAGAAATTTTTACAATATGTATTCTTTGGCAAGAACTTTAGTTTTTTTTTTTTTTTTTTTAAGTAGGCTCCATGTTCAACACAGGGCTCGAACTCACAACTCTGAGATCAAGACCTGAGGTCAAGAGTCAGGTGCTGTACCGACTTAGCCACCCAGGTGCCCCTGGCAAGAACTTTAAAAAATGTTAGTATGTTTTGGTTCAGGAATTCTATTCCCAGGTATTTAGCCTGGGACAGTCACTGGATACAACAATAAATTTATGTACAAATTATATTTTTAATAGCAAAAATTTGGAAGCAAGTTAAGTGTCTGACACAGGACTGTTAACTAGGTGGTAGAATGATATGCCATGAAAAATAAAAATTCTGGGGCCTCTGGGTACTACTCTCCAATCCAGTAATCACACTACTGGATATTTACTGAAAAAAAATACAAAAACAGGAATTCAAAGGCATACATGCACCCCTATATTTAGAGCAGCATTATTTACCATAGCCAAATTACGGAAGCTGCCCAAGTGCCCATTGATAGATGAATGGAAAAAGAAGATGTGGTGTGTATACAATGGAATATTACTCAGCCATAAAAAAGAACGAAACCTCGCCATTTGCAACAACATGGATGGAGCTAGACGGTATAATGCTAAGCAAAATAAGTCAGTCAGAGAAAGACAAATACCATGTGATTTCATTCATATGTGGAATTTAAGAAACAAACAAAACAAGCAAAGGAAAAAAAAGAGAGATAGAGACAAACCAAGGACAGACTTTTAATCATAAAGAACAAACTGATAGTCACCAGAGGGGAGGTGGCGGGGCGATGGAAGAAATATGTGATGGGGGTCAAGGAGTGCACTTGTGATGAACTCTGGGTTTTGTACAGAATTGTCGAATCACCATATTTTACACCTGAAACTAATATAACACTGCATGTTAACTATACTGGAATTTAAAATAAAATAAAATAAAATAAGAAAAAAAAATCACTCACTTAAGGGCAAACCCCAGTTTTGTCATCTATAGTCTGGTTAACTTGCATAGCATTTGGTCTCTGTTTCTGGGGGTGGGGGTTAAGCAAGACATTTATTCACTTAGTACATGATCTTAGTGCACTGTGTGTCTATAGTATAAACCGTAAACTCACAACCGATCGACACTCAAACTTGACAATGTGCGACCCATGTAGGGATGTGAGGTTGATGTGATAAATGTCATATGTCTCCCAAATATAACTCCAGACTTCCTACTTTAACTTCTTAAAATACACCAATCAATGTTACCAGAGAAACTAAAGCCAAATCTATGAATTTACCAAACTTATTTATTCTGTAAAGATTCTTAGGCTTCTACAGAAGGAGATGTAAGTCTATTTTTAGATGTCAGCATTCTGGATTGACTTGTGGGCTCTGGAAACATAGGACGAAGTTGTCAAATGAACAGATGAAACTGGGATGGCTTCTCCAAGTGGGGGAGAAAATGTAGAGATAAAAGAATCTCTTTTACATGTTAACCTATGTCCTGATAGAACCAACATATTTCTCCCACTTTTCTCACCTGAGCTATCAGGGTTGGTGTTAGGTTTATCAACAGTATCTTTCTTCTAGGGGAACCTGGGTGGCTTCATTGGTTAAGCGTCTGACTTCGGCTCAGGCCATGATCTCAGGGTCCTGGGATCGAGCCCCGCGTCGGGCTCCCTGCTCGGTGGGGAGCATGCTTCTCCCTCTGCCTCTATCCCTCCCCCCGCTTTTGCCCTCTCTCTCAAATAAATAAATAAAATCTTAAAAAGACCCCAATATCTTTGTTCTATACAGCAAACTGTTTTATAGCATTCATGGTAAAGATAAATATCAAAAATATCTAGGATGATAATGAGTTATATGCCTTATTCATTTAGCATCTTTGAAGTCCTGATTTTTATGTTCACATGGAAAACCTATCTTGCAGGGTGAAAATGGAAGCAAATCTATACAGGATGGTCGACTGACAGTTTACATTCAGAAACTGGCAGCTGCGACCCCCATCATTTCCTAGTACCCCTGCTAATTTATTATTATATATCGAACCAGCCAATCATTCTGAACATGTGCACATGGAGGAAACCATCTTTGGAGGCTCTGCCAGACGGCACATCACATCTAGACTAGGCAACTACCTGACCCCGGGCTCCCATCCTAAGGTAGATTACTTTTTTTTTTTTAAAGATTTTATTTATTTATTCATTAGAGACAGAGAGAGAGAGGCAGAGGGAGAAGCAGGCTCCCAAGGAGCAGGGAGCCCGATGCGGGACTCGATCCCAGGACCCTGAGATCATGACCTGAGCCGAAGGCAGACGCTTAACCATCTGAGCCACCCAGGCGCCCGGTAGATTACTTTTTTAAAAATCTTTTTTTTTTTTTTTTTCAATGCAGGGCTTGAACTCACAACCTTGAGATTAAGACCTGAGCTGAGATCACGAGTCAGATGCTTTACCCACTGAGCCAGCCAGGAGCATCTGAAAAATCTTTTTTATTCTGGTTAAAGACATACGGCATGAAATATACCATCCAATCATTTAAGTATGCAGTTCAGTGGAATTAATTCATTCACACTGTTGTGCAAACATTATCACCATCCATCTCCAGAACATTTTCCTCATTGTGAGCAGAACCTATGTACCCATTACACACTAACACCCCATTCCTCCTCTGCCTAGCCCCTGGCAAACACCCTTCTACTTTCTGTCTTTGAACTTCTCTAGGTCCCTCATACAAGTAGACTCACAGAATAGTTGTCCCTTTGTGCTTGGCTTACTTCATTTAGCATATTGTTTTCTGGGTGAGAGGACCTAATTTTATACCTTCATGGATTTATGACCTGGGGAGTGAAGGGTGGATGACCTGTTACCAGAAGCTTGGCATCCTCTTCCAGCCTTATGGAGGCTAAATCGGAACGAGCTCAATGAAACCTAAGCATTTTTATTCCACGTGGAAGGGACAGAGGAACTCTTGATATCACAACCCAAGATATATTTTATTGACTGGTGTTGGCCATTGGCAGCCATAGAATTAATTTTCTTTCATTTGAAATAAATCCCACTCCCAACTTTCCCCCAAGACAGATAATGACCAAAGACTGAGAATGGGAATGGAGGGTGACAAATAAGGCCCGAGAAATCCTGGCCCAGTGAAGACCACGGGGACCTGTAGGAAATTGGCTTTTTGGGGACAAGTGATAAGGTCCTTTGGCGGAGGGGAGAGTAATAGGTGGGATCACAGACAACGGAGTGAGGCGTTGAGGGGAGCAGGTGTTCACACATTAGAGAAGTTGAAGGCACCACAAACTGCCTTCTTCAGTTCTTTTGTAAGTACCGGATGGATGAATACGCCAATCGCGATCACTGCTCTGGAATGCGCGAGGTTTAGCTCAAAGCCCAGGGTCATCTCGGTGAACTGAGATCCCTGAGGTCTGTGATCCAGAGCAAACTCCTCCCCGCACACACAGCATTTAACACGTTGCTGTCACATTTCAGGGCAGAAATTCTCAGACTTGGGGATTTCACAGAACAGTACGCTGTTTCAACTTAGGCAGTTGATGCAGTTGAGGTTGGGTTACCAACATTTCGGCTCCTTACACAAGACTAACATCCTTATTTAATAATACTCCTGCTTAATAGAAAGAAACAAAAGTCTACCAGAAACATTCCACTTCCACCCACTACTGTCATCATTTCCAAACAGGGTCTTTCTTTAGATTCGAAACATCGGGAGGAAATAAATACTTTGAATAAAGATCCTTCAAGGGATGCCGAACACACTTAGATTTATGAAAAGCCCTTTATGTGGTTCTTGTTTTTCTCATTTCACCAGAGACTGGTTAAAGTTCATCATGGAATTGACTGCTGGTTTAGAACATTCAGGAAGCCCACATCAGTCTTAACTCTCTGCGCTATGCTCTGTCATGTATATACGATTCCAGTGGGTTCTCACAAGAACTCATGTATGCAAATGAGCAATCTAAGATGCAGAGAAATTAAGAAATGAACCCAAGGTTGCATAGCCAGTGAAAGAGCTGAGTTAGAAGCCCAGGTCTTTTGCTCTATGGGGGGCGGGGTACTCAACCACAGCAGTTAAGATTTTATCATCTACTTGAATCTCCCTAACCTTCTCCCTAACCTTCTCCCTCCCACTGTTTTATTCAAGAACTCAGTTGAGGAAAATGTTGTTAAAAAGGTACTGATGGATTTGTCCGGGCACCTGCCTGGCTCAGTCAGTGGAGCATACGACCCTTGATCTCGGGGTTCTGAGTTCAAGTCCCATGTTGGGTGTAGAGATTATTTAAAAAGAAAATCTTAAAAAAATCTACTGATGTATTTGTTGAAGGACAGGGAGGAAGGAAGGGCAGGCAGGCAGGAAGGAAAACACACCAAATCCTATACCTTCAGATCATCTAGGTTTGATGGCAGTGGGCCTGGTTTGAGAGAAGAGACACCAGTTTGTCCAGAAAAGCTGTTTTTGACAGGAGACAAAGGGGTACTGCTCAGTGGTGTTGAAGTAGAGTTTGGATTTCTGACCATCTGTTCATTTGGCTCCCTGAAAACCAAACAAAAAAGAGGCACTTAAAATATGGGCAAATAGATATACGGGGGTGTAGTACCGGGATTTACAATAAGAAATTACACATTTGGTCCTTGTCCCTCTCTCTGGCACAGAGCTCCTAAAATCCTTGGAATCTCCTAAGTGATGAGAGCCACAGGGGTGTCAGCTGTTAGTGAGGCGACTTTGTGAAAGCCCCTAGGTCACCTAAGGATGGGGGCTGGTTGCCTGAGAACCAACCCTGTGATTTGAGGTTGAAACTTTCAGCCCCACCCCCTGCCCTCTGGGGAGAGGAGCTAGGCTGGAAGTTGATTCATTCACCAATGGCCAATGATTTAATCAATCATTGCCTCTAATGCAGCCTCCCTAACACCTAAAAGAATGGAGTTCAGAGAGCTTCCAGGTTGGTGAACACGTAGAGAACGAGGAGAGCGGCATGCTTGGGGTGGGGGCATGGAAGCTCCTCGCCCTTTCCCCATCCCTTGCCCTGTGCATCTCTTCCATCCGGCGGTTCCTGAGTTACATCCTCCTATAATAAACCAGTGATCTCGTAAGTCAAGTGCTTCTCTGAGTTCTGTGAGCCGCTCTAGCGAATTAATGGAACCCAAGGAGGAAATTGTGGGAACCTCTGATCTATAGCCCTGTCAACCAGAAGCCCAGGTCACAACTTTTAGACTTGTGGTTGGCACCTGAAGTTGGGGAAGGGGGGGCAGTCTTGTAGGACTGAGCCCTTAACCTGTGGGGTCTGATGCTGTCTGTCCAGGTAGATGGTGCCAGAATTGTGTGGAACTGTAGGGCACCCGGCTGGTGATGTGGGGAAAGCCTCCCCCACACACTGGGATTGGGTGGCCAGAACCCTTGGTGGGTAGCTTTGCATTTAGATCAGGTCACAAGCTAATGGCCTGCAAGGATCAGGCAAGAAATCAATCAGCGGGAGAGGCGGGGCAAGGACACCAACAGTGCAAGCTCGGTGCCAAGTGGCAAGTGACACTCTCTCTGGGGAGACAGGAGGGAGCCGTAGAGACTGTGGCATAGTGGAGAGTGTCCTGGGGGGCGGGCAGGAGCACCCGTCATAAAGCATGGCTATATTCAGCACTCAGCATCATTGCCAACCCGACCTGAGGCTGAGCAGAGACAGGTGCGGGAACCCACACCCCAACTTCAGAGTTGAAGGGAATGGCCCATTTAAAAGGTGACCTGCCGTGGGGGTCACAGGCCGGGGTCCGAGAGTCAAACTTTGGGGCTGGCCGTCACTCAGTCACTCGGCTCTGTTGCTTCCTAAAGCATAAGGGCCGAGTGAATCCAAGAAATGGAACCATTCTGAGACTGTCTCTCCTCTCTGCTCCACGATTCAGTCCAAGAGCACTAATCCTTTCTCTTTTCCCAACCATGCCTCTTACCGGGGCATCGATTTCGTTGCTTCCTCCCGGCCTTCTGCTCCGGAAAAGGTGGTCATGGTTCCCATTCTAAACCTACCAGACGAGGACGGGGTGCCATCGGGGACTGGCTGGGTGCCCGGGCGCTGGCCCCGTGTGCCTCAGACACAGAGGAGCGCCCCCAGCCCTGGGCCCTCCCGACTTACTTGAGCTGAGCCTGGTGAAGCCCGGGGTAGCCAAGCTGGTGCTGTTGTTGCTGCTGGCTCAGGATCTGGAGCTGCAGAAAGAGCTGCTGCTGCTGGAGTAGCCGGGCGTAGGCCGAGTCCATGGGCGGAGGGGACTTCTCCGCCTTCTGGTCTGGGGGGATGTACTGGTGATATTTGAGCTTCTTCACCTTGGGCTTGGGGTCCTTGGGCTTTTTGTGGCGGTTCTTACTGTCGCTCAAGGACTTGGACTGCGAAGGGGGTGAAGAAATGGCATGTGCTTTAGGTGGAGGGTGGGGGAGGGTGGGATGGCAGGCTGCCGTGGCTAGACCGTGAGGAGGTTCTTCTGTTAAGATGGGCTTTCTCGGGGCACCTGGGTGGCTCAGTTGGTTAAGCGACTGCCTTCGGCTCAGGTCATGATCCTGGAGTCCCGGGATCGAGTCCCGCATCGGGCTCCCTGCTCGGCGGGGAGTCTGCTTCTCCCTCTGACCCTCCCCCCTCTCATGTGCTCTCTCTCATTCTCTCTCTCTCAAATAAATAAATAAAATCTTTAAAAAAAAAAAAGATGGGCTTTCTCGAATCCCAGAGATACGATCTAGCAAAGGCACAAGGTGCCAAGAGATCCTGGGGCATTGAGGTACCTGTCGAATGGATCTACTGCAGGTGCCTCAATCTAGAAGGGGGGGTGGGCATGAATCCCAGATGTGGCTCCGGGAGCATTTCCTTCCCAGCGCAGAGTAAGACGGAAGCCTGCGTCTTGGCTAGGACGCTTTCCTTGGCTAAAACCACAGATGGCCTGGCAAAGGACATGATCCGATCTTGAGATGGAGTCGTAAGAAGTTCCTTCCCACGTATACACGAAACCACCTTTAGTGAAGCACTCGGTAAACTGACTTATGAATGACGTCACCTTGGATGAAATTAAGCTTGTCTTTGATGGGGATTTTTGCAGCTTTGGGCGGGAAAGTCAGATAGACTCCCCCATCCCACCAACACCCCAAATACGGATGTAACCCCAGGAGCTGACACCCTCTGAGAGAGTGACACTTGACTTACTATGAGAAGGGTTCGCCACCCACTGGGACGCTTCTAGAAGCTTCCCATCCCAGAGCATGACTTGGACACACTGAAAGAAGTCAAGGCTACAGGCTAGGAAGTTAAGACCAAGTTCTGAACACGGTGCAGGTACTTTGCTACATCTCCCTTACCTCACCGGACAGTTGAGGAAAATATTCTTACTTTTTATCTCAGTGACCAACACAACGATGTGGAAAGATACTAGTCACAGAAGAACCGGTCTCAAAGGATTATACCTACACCTACGCTCCTGAAATCAAAAGGCCTCCCTATTTTAGGAGGCAGTAGTCCATACTGTCATCAGTTGAAAGAAAAATCTTAACTTTCCAGCCCTGACTTTAATTAGAGAAGCCTGAAATGAAGAACGTGGATGTCATGACCGGCCTCTTGAGGCTTTGGGGGAAGGGTGCAGGGGAGGTGTGATACCAGCAGCGTCCAGAAGAGGGAGCTCCAGAATACCTGGCAGGCAGGTTCCCACCTGGCAGCCTCCCCATTTTAACAACGAAGCACACATCTGGAGCCTACAACTTGCATTTCTCTGACTCCAGGCATCCCACCACCGAAGCCTCTTTTGTAAACGTTTTCTTAAGGAGGCTTCTTCTCGGGAAGTAATAGATAAGGAGCGCAAGAATTCCCGTGTGCCTGGTGGCTCGATTTCTCCTGGCTCCTTCATTGATTAGCATTCTAGCTAATTAATCAGTCTCCTGCACTCGCGGGAGAGTCTCTGCGGGGCTCCTGCCACCAGCTCAGCCCTGCTTTGCTCCAGCTCAGCTTCTGTTCCCACCTCACCCTAGGACTTGCCTCCTCGTCTGGGGGGGCTGCAGGCCAGTCAGGGACGCGGAGCTTTTTCTCCATGTTGCCTTAGTACAGGGATGCTGAACATTCCAGAAGTTACTCAAATTGGACCGTTTTCTCTGGAGAGTGGAAGGCAAAGTCTTTTGAGCCCATGGAACCCTGATTCCGTGGACTGTATAGTTTTACACTCTTTTTGAAACCAGAGGATACAAGGTGGTAAGTTTGTTTGTTTGTTTGTTGTTGTTGTTTTCTATTTTCTGCCTAGAACTGCATGGTCTATGGGAGGTAGATACATCATCCAGGGGTTTAAGACCCACGCGTGAATGTGTAAAGCAGGTCAGTGTAATGCAAGAGAGCATGGCGTGGTCTGTGGCTAGAGGGTCCGTGACTTTTTTGCAAGAAGTCTTGCTCGCATCCTGGGCCTGCCCCACAACGTACCACCCCAGCAGCCTACAATCAGTTTGCCTGTCCTGCCTCGCAAGACCAAGTCCCAAACCCCCTCTGCCAAAGAAGACCGTTCACCCAGCTGCCTGACCCCTCCCACCCAACAGCTTACCCCTCCGGTCTCTTTTCCTTGCAATTTCCTGCTGTCTGCAATTCCCTCCTGCACCTGCTACCCGACTAGGGCTCATCCTCTGCGTTGGCTCACACCCCAGCTCACCTGGGAAGCCTTTCCCAATTCGCAGTGAGGTCTCTCATTTGCAGGTCTCATATGGCATTTCGGGGCTGTCTGGTAATGGTCCACCACTGCATACCCTGCTCAGGGGGTGGGGGGAGACTGAAGTCCAGCCCCTGTTCTGCTTCTTATGCTACGAGTCCTGATGGAGGTGGTGCCCCCCCACCAAGAAAGGGGTCTCTCATTCTGTAT
Source organism: Neomonachus schauinslandi (assembly GCF_002201575.2). NCBI lineage: Eukaryota > Metazoa > Chordata > Mammalia > Carnivora > Phocidae > Neomonachus > Neomonachus schauinslandi. Next base: position 6,665,163 of record NC_058417.1, on the reverse strand, counting down.
CTCGGTAAAATACAAGTAACAGAGAAATCACCCCAGTAACTATTTTAAAGTATACGATTCACAATGTTGCGCAAGCATCATCACTAAGTAGTTCCAGAAAATTTTCATCACCCCGAAAGGAAACCCCATCTCCATGAAGCAGCCCCTCCCCATTGTCCTTCTGTGGTCCCCGGACAACACTCATCTGCTCTCTGTCTCCATGGACTTGTCTATTCAGGATATTTCATATAAATGGAATCCTACACTATGTGGCCTTTTGTGTCTGGCTTCTTTCACTCAGCATCGTGTTTTTAAGGTTCATTTCTGTGTCAGACTTCATTCCTCTTTATAACTGAAGAACATCCCATTGTGTGGATATGCCACACGTGGACCCATCCTTCAGCTGATGGACATTTGGGTTCGTTCCAACTTTTGACTATTGTGAATAGTGCTGCCATGAATATTCACATCCAAGATCTCGTTAGAACACCTGTTTTCAATTCTGTGGGGCATATACCTAAGGAGAGGAATTTCTGGGTCATATGGTAATGCTAGGTTTAACTTTTTGAGGAACCACCAAGCTGCTTTCCGTAGTGGACGCACCATGTGTGAGAGCTCCAATCTCCACATTCTCACCAATACTTGCAATTTTCCAGGATAGCCATTCTAGTGGGTGTGAAGTGGTATTTTGTTGTGAGTTTGAGTTTCATTTCCCTGATGACTAATGACACTGAACACCTTTTCATGTGCTTATTGGCAATTTCTTTATCTTTGGCGAAATGTCTGTTCAGGTCCTTTGCGGCATGTTTTTCTTACTTGCTCCCAACACTGTTTGGGTTAGTGGTGGGCTATGAAACTCAATTAGACTATAGGCTCCTTGAGAGCAAGAATCTTTTTTTTTTTTTTTAAGATTTTATTTATTTTGAGAGAGAGAGAGAGAGCACGAATGAGGGGGGGAGGGCAGAGGGAAAAGGAGAAGCAGGCTCTCCACTGAGCAGGGAGCCCGATGGACATGGGGCTCGATCCCAGGACCCCAAGATCACGACCTGAGCTGAAGGCAGACACTCAGCCGACTGAGCCACCCAGGCGCCCCAGGAATCGTGTTTTATTCAGCTTTGATATATACCTTCTAGGAGCCTGCACTGAAAACACCTTTCCCTTACATAGGATTTTACAGTTTTGGGGGAATTCTTGTGCATTCTCTCAGTGGTCTCATATGTATCTTAGAAAGTCAATAGGTCAGAGATGTTTCCCCCGAGCTGGGCTGCTTCCTTCTTTGAGAAGCCCTGTAGTATCCTCTTCATTTAGACATGATGAGTATCGAACAACTGAGAATTCATAGACATTGACCAATCAGCAGGGAGACTGGCTCTTATATAAACAACCAGTCCTGCTAAATCAGTTATCTGTCAATCCTGCTCTCCGTTGAAACTGACCTGTCTTTCCTCTGGGCAACTATTACCTTTCCTTAGTTCACTGAGGCTGAAGGAGGTGCTAATTTGGCTTATGCAAAATTTAAACACGTTGGTAGAAATAGTAATAAAATTTCTCTTTGTACATGACAGTAGAAATAACGTGAACCATCTCCTTCCTCCACCGGCAATGAACAAAGTTCATCAACAGTCGTGTAATTTCAAAGCTGCTGGGCTGAGTGAATTGTAAGCGAGGTTTAAGCTACTTAGGGAGTGAATTTGAAGCGAGGTTTAGGGACATTTACAGGAAACTGAAAGTCCTGCCGTCCACTTTTGTGTATATGCATGCAATGGAGGGGACTCTGCGGTCATTACTTTAACACTGATTCTTAACTTACGATCTTTTGAAAAATATTTCATAAAAGACATCTCAGCTCTCATTAAGTGGTGACCCTAGAGCTGAGATAACTTGCTCCCAAACTGATGAGAAGTTATTTGGGTTAGGGGCGCCTGGGTGGCTCAGTCGTTAAGCGGCTGACTCTTGATTTCAGCTCAGGTCATCATGATCTCAGGGGTGTGAGATCGAGCCCCACGCTGGGCTCTGTGCTGGGTGTGGAGGTTGCTTAAGATTCTCTCTCTCCCTCTCCCACTGCTCCTCTCCCCACCCCCCAACAAAACAAAACTAAACTAGTAAGTTACTTGGGATAAAATATTATGAAGAAGACCAAATGGTTATTAGCAGGCAGTTAATTGGTAAGAGGAGAGAGTCCTCTGTGAACTAATAAGTATAACGCGAAGAAAAGTTAACCAACAATCTGCTATGATGCTCATGGTCTACTGGGGCAGACAAGCCCTCCCTTTATCTCCAAAGGGAGCCGGACTTACATGATTGAGGTATTTATATGACGCAAAGGCTTCAGATCTGCTTCCCCTGCGTAAAACCCAACTCCCCTCCTCCCACCTATTTGATGACATTTACAAATCCTGTGTGCGTTCCCATCAGCCGCGTCTGTCTCTAGGCTGACCTTATGAAGTCTTTTAAGTCAGGCACATGCTCTGGCTGAGCTGTGATTCCAAAGAAATGCAGGCACATGGGTTCTTCTTCTGCAGGGAAGACCCACGCTGTGCCAACACAGATAACAGACTCTTGGTCCGCATACACGGATGGCCCCTCTCCCCTCTCCTGACTTGCAATGCTCCCGGCGGACTGAGCCTACACACGGGTCCGTGTGACTCTCCTCACCTAACTCCCACCGAACCACCACACCTAACTCCAAGAGCTCTGCTCCCAGTGGGCTCTGTGGGCGAGCGCTCTGGCAGGTGCCAGGAGGCTGGTCCATCCCTACCTTTACGGCAGCGTGCACAGCGATGGGGTTACCAAGAGGGCCGAGCCCCTGCGTCCCCGTGTCTGACTGGTTGCTGGGCTGGGAGGCTGAGTCTTTCCTGTCATTTTCGGAGCCAGAAGAATGATCCTGAAATCCAAATTTCAGCATGAGTCGGATGCAGGAGGAAAAACTGTATGAGGCAGAGATAAAGTAGAGCCTCCCAACCCCCACCACATACACGGCTCTATTGTTTTCATCTTCACTTCATATCCAAGTACATATCACACGACCTCCCCGGGGAAAGGAGTCATATATAATCTGTCAACCAACTGAGGTCACTTTTGAGAGATAAAGGGGTCATCATTCATCATTATTTCAGAAGACAGGAATAGAAATGGCCTGTTCTAGGCCTACCCAGACAGCTGGTCACCCTGAGTGAGGGTTCCACCTATGACGAGGTCCACCTGTTAGACCTGATAAGGAGACTGATGAAAAAAAGGAAGAGGGAGGAGTAGGTGTAGGAATTTGGGGGGAAAGTAGGACCAAAAAAACCGATAAAAACGGTGTTAGCAGATGGAGGGAAAATGCATGAGTGTGTATATATGTTTGTATGTTTGCATATGTATATGTGTATATGTTTGTATGTGTGTGCATGGGTCTGCATATATGTCAATGTGTCTATACATATATGTGCATGTGCATGTATGCATAGCTCTGTGCATGTGTGTATGTGTATATGTATGTGTTTATGTAATTTACATGCATGTGTATATATGTAGGTGTATGTGTGTGTCTACGTATGGGTGTGTGGGTGTAGTGTCATGAACAACCTCTGTACATGGAGGACTGGGAAAAAGGGTAACTGTCTTCTGTCCCTCTCCTGCAATCTGATACTGTGACCAAAAGGGACAGGGGCTGCTCATACTCTCCTGGAGCTTCTCCGCCCTTTCCTGAGCCCTGGCACCTGCAAAGGTCTGCAGAACCCTTGCCTCTCGAGCCTCAGTGTCCTGATCCGCTAACTGGGGCTGCTGGGTGCAAGGACAAAATGATTTTTGCCCTGGGCCTGGCATCGCCTTGTGCTTGTTCCCTTTGACCCCTTCTCCTGGGTTAAGTGGAAAAGAACTTGTCTTCTCCTGAAACCATTCTGCAATCAGAAGCTGAGGAATTCACCATCAGAATAACAGATACAAGTGATCCGAGATACTGTCTGCTGTTATCAGAGAAGCTGAGCTGCAAAGACCAGGTGTGGCACGCAGGGACACGGAACGTGCTTTGATTATAAACCCGTGCACAGTAAACGTATGGATCTGCTTGTTAGCTCTCGTTTCCTCCCATTCCACGTCTTCTCCTTGGCAGCCCCAGCTTTGCTCCCTTCATGGTGTGCAGAAGGGTATGACAACGACTATTAAGTATCATGGTTTCCAGAATAGGGCTCTGCATGATGATTACCCAAGCTGTCCCTGATACCCCTATGGCCATTTCCAGTGTAAACCATGTTTCAAATAGAATATCAAATTTCAACGCATCACATAATTCCCAGGAGGCCATGAGAACCAAACTCTTCCTAAAAGGGGTGTTCTCTGCAGAGTCTGTGGGTGAAAGACTCACATCTCGCTACCACACTAGTACATCTCCTTCCCCCCCCCTTTTTTTGTGTGTGTGTGTGCACATGCCCACACATCTCCTCCTAGGGGCTGCATGAATACCATCATGCAAGGCTGAGGGAAGCCCCCATCAAGCTATTCTCAGGTTGGGCTGGATGTGGACCTTGCTGTGGTTTGGCAGGTAGAAATCTGTAAGGGTAGAACCATCTCGGGGCTCCCTGCTATGCAGCCAATCGGCACCTCCTGCTCCACACCCCCCCCCCCCCAGGACCCTGTAGAGATTTCTCGGTGTGTGGAAAGCCTGTGGGCTTTGAAATCGGTCCTGCTCTGGCACATTCTATCCGGGAGATCATCAGTGACTCAGGTGATCTCACTGAGTCTCTTTTTACCTTGTCCATAAATTTGGCAGATAAAAGGCAACCACTTGGCAGAGTGGATGCTTAAAGAGTAAGTCAAAGGGTATAGTCCTGAGGATTCTCTTTCAGGGTTTTCTAGAGGTTTTGGCCACCGCACACTGATCCCTGGACTGGATGGGGACAAAAGAGGCATGAAGTTCAAGTACCATCAAGAGACATCTCTGGGGTCTCTACGCAAAACTAAAGGTGGCGATGTGCTTTTAAGCCCACGAAGACACGGTAGGCTGAGGTGGGATTTATTTACCTGGACTGGCCCCAGAGGACCTGCCAAAGGGGTCTCTGAAGCTTTAGTGTCCGCAGGGGATCCCGCTGAGCCCTGGGGGTCTTCGCTTCGAGTCTGGTCTGGAGAAAGCCCGTCACCGCTGCTGTCCTCTTCGAAGGCAAATGCATCTGCCGATTTGGAAAAACTCACCTGGTTACCTGATGGGGTAAAATCCAAGAACGGGGTCAGTGGCTGAGGCACACCAAAGGGCTTTCTGGAAATGCTTCGCCGTGGCATCCCTACCAGGAGCAAACATCTATCTCCTTCGATCTGTTTCTAGGGCAAGGTAAGGGTGAAGATAGGTTTTAACTTTATGTGGCATCTCATCGATTTACTCCAAATGGGAACTTATGTTTATAAAAGGGATACGTCTGGCAGGGAAGAAGGCAGGGCGTATTAAAGGTCTCCCGTCGCTTGGTCAAGTTTATCTTCAGGTTTATGCATTCCTGCGCATTTTGGACGTGAGACCCGTTATCTTTCTGAAATGCAGTCAGGGAAGATGAAGGAAAGAAAGGGGCCACTGGCTACAGAACGAGGCCAGAGGAGATTGCAGTGGGAGGGTACCCATCTCCCTCAGGTTCTACGACGAGACAGAGAACTGAAATGACAACATGCCATTGGCATCACGTTCAGATATAAAGCGGGGCACACGGCACAAAGTGTTTCACAAACTTTGCTCTTCGGGATAAGCCAGACCCACTACTGAGTCTAAATTCCTAAATGTCGGAATTAGCTCACGTCACCAGTGTTACAAAGCCCCTTTCAAAGAAAGCACAGCTGATTATAAAAGCCATAAATATGTCCCGGAAACTGCAGCGTGACCTTTTAAAATTATTATTATTTGGATTTCCTTTGTATGCTTCCTAGCTCTGTGTCTATTTTGGAAACCCTCAACAGCTGGGAAGGCAGAAATTCTTCCTCGGAAGGCTGCGTGGCCTTTGGAGGGGAGCGGGTTCATCAGCTTGGGGAAAGGGACTATCCAATCAGGTGGGACTACAATGACAACCTTATGCGTCCCGTATGGGTTTTTGTTTGTTTGCTTGTTTGTTTTTACCGTGCCAAATTGTATCTGGATTATTATCCAGCTACACAGTACAAAATGTGCTCAGGCCCCAGAAACGCTTCTGACCCGACCCCAGGCTCAGCTCTTCTAAAGGAATTTAGGTATTATCGGAAGTTTCCCAGCCCGGCGTTCTGCAATCACACGGACAAGAACTTTTGACTCCTGCTTTGAGCAGATAAGAGAGGGGAGCTTTCACGGTGGAGATTGGAAAAGCAGCAAGGAGCAGCAAGAAATGGAACAAGTGCGCTTCGGGGCTTGTCATCACCACCACTGCTGATATCTGTCACGGACCCTCCAGACATCCAAGTGTCAAAGCGGGAAAGAGCCAGAAAGGACAGAGCAGGTGGAAATTTCAGATGCTGCTCCCCCCACCCCCACCCCCGCCGCCGCGGGGGACCCCACCAACCTGGAAGGACTTGGGGACCAGCGTGGTTGCTCCACCACTTCAAGGACTGTTTATAAACTTATAAGTGCTTTTCTATGATGCTGAATGTAATGGTTACTTATGAGAACCATTCTTACCATATGAAGATGCCTAATGTATGTATTCATCCCACTTCCTGTTAATGATCTGGTGCCTCTTCTAGATCTAGTTCTGTATATACAATGAAACATACACACAGGCACAAAGTATTTCACTTAGACAGGGCTGGTGAAATATTCTGAAGCTTGCCTTATTCTCGCTACAATGTTACTTAGAGTCCTTCCCTTGGGGGCACACAGAGATAGTCCTCAATTAAAAAAAAAAAAAATTTTTTTTTTTTTTTGCAACAGCTACACAGTATTCCACTGTGTTGTTGGAAACTTTTTATTTTTCAACTTCTATTTTCAGAGGTGTCCTTTTTTTTTTTAATTTCTTTTTTTTTATTCTTATGTTAATCCCCATACATTACATCATTAGTTTTTGATGTAGTGTTCCGTGATTCATTGTTTGTGCATAACACCCAGTGCTCCATGCAGAATGTGCCCTCCTCAATACCCACCACCAGGCTAACCCATCCTCCCACGCCCCTCCCCTCTAGAACCCTGTTTGTTTTTCAGAGTCCATCGTCTCTCATGGTTCGTCTCCCCCTCCGATTTCCCCCCCTTCATTCTTCCCCTCCTGCTACCTTCTTCTTCTCCTTCTTTTTTATTTTTTTCTTAACATACATTGCATTATTTGTTTCAGAGGTACAGATCTGAGATTCAACAGTCTTGCACAATTCACAGCACTCACCAGAGCACATACCCTCCCCAGTGTCTATCACCCAGTCACCCCATCCCTCCCACCCCACCCCCCACTCCAGCAACCCTCAGTTTGTTTCCTGCAGAGGTGTCCTTTTTTTAAACCATAAAAAATTTGAAATAAGAAAAAAGTACAGAGAATAATGTAAAAGATTTGTTTACCTATTACCTGAAATAAATAAATTCTAGCTTTTTTGGAAATTTATGTCAGCAATGCATTCGTTTCCTAAGAGAGGGGTTTCACTGGGTATTTGATAAATGCCACCTTTTTCATTTGAGATCGGGGGTCATTCTTCCCCCCTTTAGTACTCTCAAACACTCACCTTCCTATTTTAAGAATCCAGCCTTATGCCCTTCCCTTCTCTTACACGGAACCCTGGGCTCTACAGATAAACCTTTGTCACTGAAATTTCAAGTCCTACTTCTGCTGGTGGAGAAGGCTTTGTCCCTGTTCAAAGGCTTACCTGTGTTATTAAGGGCCAGGGAGACACAGGAGGGTGGTGGAGGACGTTAAGCCTTCCCCACCCCAGAAATCACAGCATTTCGTTGGATCTGCTCGGCACATGCCCTGAGCTGACATCAAGTCCATGCTCAGAGAGCCCTGCATGTGAGTGTGTTGGCCCCTCAGGGCAGCCGGTCTTCTCTGCTGGACAGGACCCTCCATCTGAAAGCTTTATGGTATTCCCTCCTGACTGCCCTTGGTCAAACTGGGTATAGAGCTTCTCCATGAGAGCTCATCCTCCATGGGACAGAGACTCCCCCACCCCGTGGACCCCCACCATCTCACCCACACCCACACCGAGGATCACATCCCAAATATGCACACATCAGAGGAAGTTCATCACATCACAGAGGTGTCCGAATATTCTAACATGTGAGTGGAAAAGTTACAAGAGGCAGGCAGGGAGAAGGAAAGAGGATGGTTTCTTTTCTTATCTGCAACATCCCACTTTGTTTCAAATGGAGCAAACACAAATGATAAGAACAGTCTGTATCAGGAATTCACTTAGTAGTGGTAGCAGTAACAAAAGACATCAACCTTTGTTGGGTCTCAAGTCAGAGTAGGGGCCCGTTTTCTCCTCACGGTTTTGGGGATGAGGATATGCAAGTCATACAGGCACTGTGCCAAGACGGCAGTGTGAACGCTCAGAGCCACCAGCAGAGGGGGGCAAAACCCACTACCCTCCCTGGAAGCCATCAGGTGGCAGCATGTCATTTAGGGAACACCCACTGGGTAACGGAAGGGGGAGGTAGCAGAGAAAATGCCTCTCTTTTTTTTTTTTTCTGCACACAGTGCACTAAGGATATCTCCAGATTCCACAGCATCTTGTACTTGAGTTTTTGAGATGTAAGGGACGGATGGTGACACCAGGATCGTGAGGACGGAGAAGCGGGGACATTCTGGGGAGGGTGGTCATGATGATTTCATGGGGACTCGTCTCAGAAGAGGGTTGGAAGGATTGTGGAAGCCCCATTGTTGCCACTGGTTACTCAGCCTGCCCTTCCCACTTGGGCATCTGGCAATCTGGTGACCTTGGATCGAGGCACCAGGATGATGTGGAAAAGTCTCCAAGGGGAGTATCTGGAACAAAGGAGTTGGGCATCTGTCCCATTTTCCCTAGAGCTGGACAGAGCATCCCCTGGTTATTTCGTTCCCATCCAAGCTTCCAGCTTTAGGAGAAGGAGAGAAGCAGAAGACAAATCAGCTATGATGTCGAGAAGAGCTGATCTCCATGGGACACCATCAGAGACATTTGTCAAGGACGAGAACCGCCTGGCGAGCGCCGTCCCGGACAGACGGAGGAGATCTCAACGCAGGAGACTCCTGGAGGAGGCAGGATTGGGTTGAGTGTGAAATGACCGCCAGCTGTGGACAGGACAACAGACAGGGAGGGGACACTTGACCCTCCGGGGGGGGGGGGGCAGCGAAAGGGACATTAACGGAGTGGCGAAGAGCAGAGCGGCAATGGGAAGGGGAGGAAGAGATTTTCCCCCCCACCAGGGGACAGGATTATTTTGGGAGCCAATTCCTGGAGAGACACAGCTTCCGGGAGTTACTTTATCAAGTGACAGGCAATCAATTAAAGAGGTTTTTCTAAGTCAACGGAGAAGCCATGCGTTCATGCAACCACATACGGGGGAGTCCTTTACTCCTGGGCGAGCCAACACGGTGAGGACAAAGGCCCCACATGGGACTCCTTTTTGTCTGATCCCTAAAAGGCCGCACATGCTAGGTCAGCATATGTCACTGAGGACCACGTCGTCACTGTGCAGGCGCAAAGACCCTGCCTCGGGGCCGGGGGCCGGGGGGCTGCCAATCACCACTGTCTCAGGGCTGCAAGTGCCTTGGATTTGTGACCAAGTGGCTTGGAGTGTGCCCCCCACCCAGCGGCATATCCGGCTCAGCCCCTGTTGGCATGAGAAACGGAACAGCCGAGAGGCGCTCGTAGCCAAGGACAGTGGCTTCCTTCAGAGACGATGGATCGACTTCGGTTCTGGACTCTGGCGGTCTTGGTTTGTTTCTTGGTCCTACCCCTCCAGTGCTAGAGTCTGCTGGCAAGTTACTGAACCTCCCAGAGCCTCAGGGTCCCCATCTCTAAGATGAAAATAGCAGCCATAGTTACTGTCAAGGTTTCGAGGATTAAAACAACGGAGTGGGTGCGAAGTGCTGAGCCCAGTCCCTGATGGGCAAGAGTTCCGTCCTTTCTAGCCGTGGGGATGACAGTTATTGCTTTCGTTAGAAGTAGCCGCTTGTCGCAGGTTTGCCATTATCAAAAATAAACAAGACCACCCAGGAGGCCGTTTGTCCGGCCCTCAGCTTGGCAAAGATCAGTGCAACTCCAGACCTAGAAAAACTGGCTTGTCCTCACGGGATCATCCTAGGAAAGCCCAGACAGACCCTCCCCGGGACCAGAGAATCCTGGGAAAGGCTGCTTTCACTCCCTCTCCCTCCTGGTTCAAGCCAGGCTCACGTGGAGAGGCACAAAGGTCACCTTATGGGGCTGCCTCGGGAACAACCCAGTCTGTTGGCTTTGTGCTGTGACCCTGGGCCTCTGCTCCGATCTCTCCCCCAGCACGAGGCCCCCTGGGAGCCGCTGGAGTGCGGTGCGCAGGCTATTGTCCCTGTAGACACATCAGGCGGTGCGGTGACAAGGACCCGCTTTGGGAAGCCCTGACGTCATCCTCCAGCTATGCCTGCAGGGCCGGCTCTGGGCACCAGCCCCTGGGCGATGTCGGCCCTGCGACTCTGAGCTTTCCCCATCCCTCTTGGAAGCAATTAGATGAATGAGTCAGTTGTACTTTTTGTACATAAACATGTAAGATTCTGAGATTAAGTGAGATAGCTGGAGTCCTCGGTATCTCGCTGCACGGAGGGCAGGAGACCGCGAAGTGGGATGTGGAAAGGGACCTGGCTTGCTTATCTACTTGCAAACTTGCTCAGTGCCCTGCGGGAGAGCTATTTTAATTCACCGGCAGACCATCTCTTAATGCCCTCTTGGAAGAGACTGAAGGAAAATCCATTTCCAAGGGGACAAAGTGATGCCCGTGGAAGCAGCTATGGTTTAAAGGCTCTTGCCTAAACATATTTTAATACACGGAAGATGCCACAGCCTCCGGAGGATGGATTGTATCTTGCAACAAAGACAGAACCTGCAGCTCTTGAAGGGGATCAGACGCCTTTATTATGGAAATGGAGGTCAGTGGATGTCTGCAGGAAGGAGGATTCCTTTTCTTCAGACTCCTGGCAGTTTTTGCAATATGCCTTAAGCCTCTAAGACATGACCCTGGTGCTAGGACCACATGAGTGGAGAAAAAAAGTTAACTGGAAGGATTAACCTGTGTCAGAGCTCAAGGTTAATTCTCGAGGGAGGAAGAAGATCATCAGGTGTGTGAAGATACTTGCGCAAGGTCTCTTGCTTCCCCTCTGCAGGACCTCTCATGGCTGTAGCACCTGTCCCCAGCTACAGACTTCTTGGTGAGGCCAGTGACTGCTTCGGTGGGCAGCAGAGGCCCCCAGCACAGAAAAGTATTTTACACGTATTCCTCATTGGGCCTCTTTCCCCCAGGATCACGTGCACTTTTGAAACACTTTCTCATTATAGAATGATAAATTCTGTCCACGAGAAAGTTATGCCAAAGCAAACCTTTTCTTTTTTATGACAAAGCAAACAACTCTACCATCCGGCTTAGGGCCATGATTATTGCCCATTTGCCTTCCCATAAACGATCAGAGCATCAGGACTTCCAGAGTCTCTGAAGAATGACCGGATTCTTAGTAAATAGGATTTGTTTTGTTTTGTTATGAAGTCTGCACCTCGGGGGTGTGAGTGAGCAAAGACTAGTGTGGGATCTTTTAGAAATATAAGTGACAGCTATAAATGGGTGTCTTCCAGACCAGCCCTGGTGGACTAGAAATACTGCTCCTTACGTTAAAGGGTTATAGTGACACAAAGAACTAATTTATCTTTGACAACTAGATTGTATATTCTGAGTCGCAGTGTCAATTTTTTTTTTTTTTTTTTTTAGAAAAAGTAGCTAAGTAGCTGATTCGGGCATTCGGCAAGCCACCTGGGCCAGACCAAGGGAAAGGTGAGGACACTTTAGGAGGAGGGGTCTGTCTGTTAGAGCTGAAAACCAGCATCCTCCCACTGTTTGAAAAAAAAAACAGGGAAGCCAGCAGGGGTTCTGTTTCACTCAAGCGGAAGCCAGACCTCTGGACAATAAATAGCTTCCATGGAAGCTCAAGGATACTGCTCCTGTCAAGTAAAGAAAAGATTCAGATGGCCAGTGAGAGAATTAACAAACTAGGAGTCGGCTCCCGGGGGTCTCCAACTGAGAGGATCTTTAAGGAATAACGACCCCACTCAGCTGCTCAAGGAGGCCAAGCTAAACTCCAGTATATAATTTCTGTTCTCCTAAATCCTCACTCCCCTGTAACATCAGATTTGGTGTTTTGTTTCAGTATTCTGTCCTGAGAGACAGGCTGTTAGGGGTTGCGATATGGTGATTTATAATAAGAAATATATACTTGGACTTCGTCCCCCTTTCTGGCACAGAGCTCTGAAAACAATTGGAATTTTCTAAGTGATGAGAGCCACAAAAGGGTCGTTTGTTATGTTAATGAGGTGGCTTTTGGACCTGCCCTAAGGATGGGGCTGGGGCTGGGAGAACCAATCATGTGATCTTGGAACTTTCAGTCCCACCCTCTAACCCCCAGGGAGGGGAGACGGGTTGGAGACCGGAGTTCATTCACCAATAGCCAAATCAATTGAGACTCTGTAATGAAGCCTCCATTAAAAACCCAAAAAGACAGGGTTTGGAGAGGTTCTGGATTGATGACCATGAGGAGATTTGGGGGGAGTGGCGTTCCTGGAGAGCATGGAAGCTCCTTACCCTTTCCCCATACGTGGCTCATCCTCTGCATCTCTTCCAGCTGACTGTTACTGAGCTTTTATAATAAACTGGTAATCCAGTACGTAAATGGGTCCCCTCAGTTCTGTGAGCTGCTCTAGCAAACTAATTGAGCTCGAGGAGGGCATCGTGGGAACGTCTGATCTGTAGCCGGTTGATCAGAAGCATGGGTGATAGGTGTTTGTGACTGGAGTCTGAAGAGGAGGGTGATCTTGCCGGACGGAACCCTTCACCCGTGAGATCTGATGCTGTCAGAATTGAGTTGAACTGTAGGATGCCCAGCTGGTGTCCTACACACTGCTTGTTGGGATGGGGGACACCCTCCCCCCCCCCCGTTGGAAGGGGGGGCTTAGACCCCTTTAGTGGCTTTCCAAGAAGAGGAAACAGGGGATTAGGTGCATACCCCTCTGAGATGTGGCCACGAGGAGGCCCAAGCCTTCTCCTGTGGAAGTCAAATCAGAAAGCCAAAGCAATCTTGAAAAAGAAGAACAAAACTGGAGATATCACAATCTCAGATTTCAAGATATACTACAAAGCTGTAGTAATCGAAACAGTATGTCACTGGTATAAAAATAGACACATAGATCAATGGAACCGAATAGAAAGCCCAGAAATAAACCCACATTTATATGGTTAATTAATCTCTGACAAAGGAGGCAAGAATATGCAATGGGAAAAAGACAAAGATGGTCTCTTCAACAAATGGTGCTGGGAAAACTGGACAGTTATATGCAAAACAATGAAACTGGGCCACTTTCTTAGACCATACACAAAAATAAACTCAAAATGGATTAAGGATCAAAAGTGAGACCTGAAACCATAAAAATCCCAGAAGAGAGCTCAAGCAGTAATTTCTCTGACATTGGCCACAGCAACATTTTTCTAGCTAGGTCTCCTGAGGCAAGGGAAACAAAACAAAAATAAACTATTGGGACTTCATCAAAATAAAAGGCTTCTGCACAGCGCAGGAAACAATCAACACAACTGAAAAACAACCTATTGAATGTGAGAAGATATTTGCAAATGACATATCTGATAAAAGGTTAGTATCCAAAATATATAAAGAAATTATACAACTCAACACCAACCAACCAAATAATCTGGTTAAAAATGGTATAAGACATGAACAGACATTTTTCCAAAGAAGACATCCAGATGGCCAACAGACACATGAAAAGATGCTCAACATCACTCATCATCAGGGAAAGGGTAACCAAAATCACAATGAGATACCACCTCACACCTGTCAGAATGGTTAAAATCAACAACACAAGAAACAACAGGTGTTGGGAAGGATGCAGAGAAAGGGGAAACTTCATGTCTGTTGGTGGGAATGCAAACTGGTGCAGCCACTCTGGAAAACAGTACGGAGGTTCCTCAAAAACTTAAAAATAAAATTACCATCTGATCCAGTAATTCCACTAGTGGGTATTTACCCAAAGAATATGAAACACTAATTCATAAAGATATATGCACCCCAATGTTCATAGCAGTGGTATTTACAATAGGCAAATTATGGAAGCAATCCAAGTGTCCGTCAATAGATGAATACATAAAGAAGATATAGTGTACATACACAATGGAATATTACTCAGCCACAGAAGGAATCTTACCATTTGCAACAATATGGATGGATCTAGAGGGTATAATACTAAGTGAAATAAGTCAGAGAAAGATAAATACCATATGATTTCACTCATATGTGGAATTTAAGAAGCAAAACAAATGAACAAAGGGCAAAAAAAGAAACCAACCAAGAAAGAGACTCTTAACTATAGAGAACAAACTGATGGGTCACCAGAGGGGAGTGGGTGGGGGGGGGTGTGGGGAAATAGATGAAGGGGATTAAGGGTACACTTATCATGATGAGCACTGAGTTATGTGTAGAATTGTTGAATCGCTATATGGTACAATTGAAACTGATATAACACTGTGTGTTAACTCTACTAGAATTAAAATTAAAAAATAAACAATTTTTTAAGATAAAAAAATTAAAAAGCAATCCCTCTGTGTGTTGGGAGAAGTTCTAGATTGGTCTTGGGTTGGAGAACACTTGGTCTTTACTAAAACCAGGAAGAAGACAATGACCAAGTGTTCTGCTCAGAGCCGGGCAGAAACACAGAAACCCAGCTGCAGACAGAGCTGGAAAATCTAAGCACATCTGGAAAAGCGCATGAAGAGAGGGTGAAATACACAGATGCCAGGAGAACAACCCACAGCGAACCACTGCCCTGAGTCACCGCTTCACCACGGGGAGTTGATTTCATCACAAGAAGCGACAGGCAGATGAGGGGGCTGGGTCATCATCACCACTGGACAGGCTACTCAAAGTCCTAGCTCCAAAGCTAGTCTCCGAGCAACTCCTTCTGTCTTTATGATATTTCATATGATGCCATCACCTTGCCCATAAAAACTCTTATGCACATGGAAAGATTACTGCTAAGAGGGTGATGCCTGGGTCAGTCCCCATTACTGGTGCCGGATTTTCCTTGATCTGGTCAACCCATACCTTCCACCTCTTTCTGTGGCCATTCATGCCCTTCATCCTCACAGTCTCCCTACCTCTGTCTTAAAGATCACTGCCTGCGAGCCTCCTAGCCCTCTTTGCCTTTTATGCATCCTCCACTCCTCCCAACTACCCTCTAGCGGGCACTCTTGATTCCTTGAACCCTGTACTACTTTTACACCATTTATACCTTTTATCATGATATATAATTATTCATTACATGTTTGTTTATTGCCCGCATTTCCCAACTAGAACATAAGTTCCATTGAAGCGGAAATGTTCTGTTCACTGACATATCCCAAGCACTTAGAATAGTGCCTGTCACAGAACATACTCCATAAATAGTGAAGAAATATATGAACAAAAAGGCAATCTTACCTAGTCCATTAGTTTAAATGTTCATATACACTCATGTCTCCTAGATCTGTCGTTCTAGACCAATATTCTCCTGCATTCTAGTTCAAGAGAACCCATTGCTCACTTAGTCCCTTGTCCTTGGATTTTCTGTGGGCCCCTCAAATCTCATAGTTGAAACACGAATCCATCATCTCTCCCTGTATCTGCTCTTCTACTCATGGTCCCCATCTTGATAAATGGCCGCCATTGACCCAGTTGTCCAAGAGAGAAACCTAGGTGTTATCTTTTGCCTTCCCTTTGTCTCAATTGGTGTATTCTACTGATCATCTAATCATGCAGAATCAATTCTCTCCCAGAGTCCCACTTTTCCACACCCCCCAGCCATGACTCTTGTTCATGCTTCCATCAACTTTCCTCAAACAACTCTAGCAACCCCCTAACAGAAGAGAGTACTCTGGCACTTGTATCTCATCTCTTGAGTCTACTTCACATTGCAGCCAGAATGATCTTTGTGACTTTTTATCCCGTCCCCTCAGAGGAATTGTCACGTGGAATGATGGCTTTCTTCTTCCTCTTTTCTTGCTCAAGTGTGAAGTCCTGGAGATCAGAAACTAGACTAACTCCCTAACATACCTCCAGTGCCTAGTAAATTCTTTACATAATTAAAAAACTGAATGCACCTTGAAAAAAAGGCCCCACAAGATAGCAATTATTGTTGTTGGGGTTTCAGAGAGGAGCAACTGAGGCACGTGGGATTAAACCACCGCACGGTCGTGTGGCCAAAGTCACAAAGTCCAGCTCTGAAAATGAGGGCGGTGGGTCCCATAGCAACTGTTCCTTTAGGTAGATTCATGCCTTTGCCCAATTTTTTTTTTTTTTCACTAGCCCTCATGTTTACTGCCTTCTACCCATTTCTGTTGACCACGTGCCTGCTCATGCCCTTGGACTCATCACCCGAATGGGGGACACGTTGTTTAACCTTCCCTCTGCCTCAACCTGTCCCTACTGTACCCGAAACTGATGAACACTCTCGACCCTCAGCTCTCCTCATGGAGATTCTCCTGCTCAATGACCCTGATGAGAAGCAAAATTAAATGAATTCAAGTAGAGACCAGAAACCAACAACCATAAAACAAATTCACAAACTGCTTCTTTGTAATAATGACCAACTAAGACTTTTAGCAAGTGTGATGAAAAAGGGAGGAAAGAAGGGAGAAAACACACAAATTAGCAACATTGCATTGAAAAATAGAGCAGAACCCCTGGTCGAGAACAGCTTAGAGCATCTGTAAGCCAAGACTTTATACGACTTTAAGCTAATAACTTTGTAATTCGGTGGACTAATGAGAATTTTTTTTTTTTTGAAAAATGCACATTTTAAGGGTGCCTGGGTGGCTCAGTCGGTTGAGTGTCTGACTCCTGATTTTGGCTCAGGTCGTGGTCTCGGGGTCATGAGACTGAGCCCCACGTTTTGCTGGAAAATCACCGTTCAGCCAGAAAAAAACCCTTCCCCAGCCATACGCGCTATTTTCATAGTGGAATATGGGCAGAAGTGATATGTTCATTTCCAGGTGGAGGCTTTTAAAATAGGTGGGTGGGCCTTTCCATTCTTTCTTCCCCCTCACTGGCTAGATACAGAGGATGAGGGGGCTCTAGGGCACAGGTGGGCAAATTATGGCCCGTGAGCCTGCGTTTGTTAATAAAGTTTTATTGGAACACGGCCATGCCCACTTGTTGACTTACTGCTTACAGTTCTTTCGGTACCGCAGCAGCAGAGTGAGTAGTTGCGACAGGCGGTTTAAATCGCTTAGCCTATTTACTGTCTGGTCCTTTCAGAAAGTTTGCTGCCCTCCTCTAGGGAAGCAGCCAGACTGGAGGGGGTCTGTGTGCCTGAAAGATCCACCATTAAGGAAGATCCTCCCTGGACCGTTGATGAACAAGACGTGATCTTCTATTGCTAAGCTGCTGAAATTCTGGGGCTGCTTTAGCAGCTACTATTATCCTAACGGAGAATAAAGTAGATGCAAGTCTCAAATAAAATATCAGATACTTCTAGAAAAAAATTTCTATGTAGGGTTTTTTTCCAGAAATGCAAGGTGATTAGAAAAGAGAGCAGTGCCATAGTCCTAGGTCGAAGAAGAAAACTCACGCGATCGTCTTTCTGTGCATGTTGAAAGCATTTAAGAGTTCAGCACCCATCTTATACACTACTCTTAGTAGGATAGGAGAGAGAAATAATTCCTTAGAATACCTATCTGCATACCAAAAGCTAGCATCATATATAGAGGTACATGAGAGAAGAAAACCCCATTTGTGACAGAAACAAACAGAAAAATAAATGTTATCAACATAGCGAAAGCATAACATATATATGATAATAAAATACTGATCAAATCCCTGGCAATGTACAAATAAAGAAAATTTCCTACCATGTGATATATTAATAATTATTAAATTGCATTGTTCATTATATAATATGAAATGACATAAGTTATGTGCTTTATATAATTCATATGCATAATTTTATATATGATATCCATCTACATACAATATAGATATTTTATATGTAATAAAGTATATATTAAGTTTGCATAATACAGCATACTGTATACTTTGCAATTTATATAAAATTCATATAATTCACAAATAAGTAATTTGTAAATAAAACATGAAAATTATATATAATTTATATGTTATGAATATACTATATATAAATGTTTTAAATGATGCTAATTAGATAATACTTTAATGAAACCCTGATGTTACTTTTCAAGTATTAGCTAGTGCACCAACACAGAAAAACAATGAAGCGGGAGACAAATTTTCATTATTTGTAGGAGACATGATGGTGTACCTAGGCAATTGAAGATAAACCGAGAAACTATCGGAACTATTAAGAAAGTCTTAAAAGTTAAAAAATTAATGCGCAAAATAAATACATTTCCTGTATGTCAGCAATAATTAACATGACCTTACTTAAAAAAAAAAAGAAAAAAAACCAGAACCTTACTAAGGGAAATGAAAGATCACTTGAATCAGTGACCTCTGGGTATGGAGAGGACTCTGGGACAGTGACCCAGGGCAGGACACCTGTTCTAACTACCTTTTATGGCCTCCTTCACAGCAGAATCCACGGGGAGTATATTCTTCTCCACCAGCTCCAGTGGTCCTGGCCGGAGGGCGATCTTTTCATTGAGATCATCTGCGAGTCGGGCTCTTTTCAGCTTCATCTGAGCAGTTGGGATGGACCTCTCTGCAGTGGAGGCTGAGGGATTGAAACCAGAAGAATCAGCCCTACTGTTCTGATGTCAGCTTTGGTTTTGCTTCTGCTTTTTGGCTTTTGCACGTGCACCATTGTGTCGTGTCGTGCTCTCTACCACCCTAATAATGTTTCACTGCGATCATGGTCATTTCACATGGATTAGCAGCGAAGACCAGACACTTCCAAATAAAGGCAAATCGAGAGGCACGGAAGGGTTAGAGAAATGTGCTTTGTGCCGATTCTTGGAAAAAAAAAAAAGTGCAATTTGGCAATTCTGTGGGCAGGCAGTCCACGGGGTGTACATTGCTCGCTGACCCTAAGCTGCAGCGTAGGGATGTGCATCCTGTTTCTACATTACCTGGCACGGTCTGAGCCTGCTGCAAATACCATCTATTATTATAATTACTTGCAGTAGTGTTACTCCTTAAGGTTTGGTGATGTTGTGATGCTAACTGATGCCCACGTCAAGGGGAATTGTAAAATTAAAAAAAAATCCCTTTGAAACAGTTACTTAATTAAACAGGGGGGTTTTAAAAATTGAATTCATCTGATGGGCGGTTTCTCATCATTTGGACGGTGACAAAGGTCTCTGCCAAGCCCTGAATCACCCGTATATTCCTCTTCCGATTCCTCCCAGACTTATTTCTGTGTGAGAACTTGGAGGAGAGTCTGGCCAACCAGCTGCTCCTGCAAGGCAGACCTGTTAGGATTCCATCGAAGTTTGTAGCTTCACTCTGAACTCGGCAGTTTTAAAAGAGGAGATATTTACCCACCAGCCTCCCAGCCCCGTCGCTGTATTATTATCCACCCGCTAACCCAGACCTCGTGTCTGGAGGCTGATCTAGAAATCTCCATACGGGGGCGCTCTAGAGAGGTGGTATGGTTGCAACAGGTCAGATCTCATCTAGAAGTTGTATCTGTAAAGCACCTGACACGGGATGGACAAAACATCAGTACTCCGAACCTAAGAATACATGTGCTGAGACTAGGTCCTCCCCAAGCCTCCCCTAACATCCCATCAGGTCAGGGCAAGGGCTTCTTGCTGGGTCCCCTGCCTCAAGGATCTTTCTGATCCATCCTATGCACCAATGAATCCCGAGAAGCACTCCTCCCTTGAAACCCCCTACATGATGCTTCTCTATCCCTCTGGCCATGCCATGAATGGAGATGCTCCATCCCCAAAGGACCACTCCAGTGACCCTGGTCCTCCCCCTTCTGTGCCTCACATCTTACCGAGTTCACCTTTGTACTTTGCTTGGTTCCCTCTCCTGGTGAGCTTCCTACCTTCTCTCCACCACCAGCCCAGCAGGCTACTCTTCGGGTCCCAGCCCAAAGCCTCCTCTTACGTGCCGCCTTCGCTGTGACTGCCTCTAGCACTTACAGCCACGGCCCTTGGTCTTAAGCTGCTGCTTCCAAAACTAGACCCAGAAGCTTTGCAAAGAGGGGTCATTTTGTATCCAGCAGATCCTTGGTGCCCTAGGGCACTAATTCCCAATTTCTGTTGGGGAGAAGAGAGGATCCCATGGGACTCACCAGAGTCATGCAATTGAATTGGTGGTCATGGCAGTTCACAGCCTATTTTAATTCAAGACCGTGATGATATAACAAATAACATTTCTCATGCCTTTTTTTTTTCTCTTCAAGGAGGCGCCATGCACAGCGTGGAGCCCACACAGGGCTTGAACTCACAGCCCCTGAGATCAAGACCTGAGCTGAGATCCAGAGTCCGATGCTTAACTGACTGAGCCACCCAGGCGCCCCTCTCATGCTTTTTTGATTGTAGTATTATTACACACTCGTCCAGCCTAAGTATGGGAAATGCTAAAAGAGTACATGAAAGACAATGAGAGCATCGAGAAACGCCCCACTTTGAGTCAACTGTTTTTAACAGGTGGGTGTCTTTCTTAACTATTTATATTTATTGTTAGGGCTACGTTTTGGGGGTTTTTTTGTTTTATTTATATATTTCAAGATCTTGTTTTTAAGTAATCTCTGCACCCAACGTGGGGCTCAAACCCACAACCCCGAGATCAAGAGTCGTGCACTCCACCAACTGAGCTGGCCAGGTTTTTAAATCACAGAATCAGACTATAAACACTCTGTGGCCCTAGAGGGACTCAAACGACCACTCTGAATGGCAGGGGACATTTATTAAGAGGACACAGAGAGAAAAGAACTCTGGCACATGCCCACCATTGGCGGGCATCCTTGGTCATGCTTGGGTGCGGTCTCACCTTGGAGTATGTGCATATTAACAACGTTCTCACCTTGGAGTATGTGCATATTAACCACGTCAGCGCGATCGGGCCTGTTTCTGACCTTGTGCTTCAGGGAGTCTTCAGTCTGCAAGCACAAACACAGAGCATGTTCCGCTCACATGGTTGAACTGCCTCGTTTTGACTTTACAAGAGCCTCGATTTCTCTCAAAAGGGAGAACAATCCTTTTGACAAACAGAAGCTGCAGATCGCTCTGGTCTCCTCTATTTTGATGCAGGAATGCTTGCAAAGCCTCGCTAGTAATTTTAGGATGGAAAAATTCAGGAAAGAGGGAAGGAGCTTGGGTCCCCATCAGGGCTACACACTTAAAGGCCAGGCAGGTACGTGCTAATAAAATATCAATAAAGCTCTGATAATACTAAATTGCCTGTACTCCCGTCAATTCTATTCCTCGGACTCTTAAAACGGCAGTGAAACTAACTAAGGTTAGAGAGAAATGAAACCTGAGTCCATCTAGTAGAACATGACAACCTATGCCCTCTTCCAAGAATTCACTGGCTGTCTCTCTTAGGACCTGTGAAAATGTAAATTCAGGAGCACCGTGAGTGCGAAGGACACACGGAGATGATTTACCGAGTCCCATCTTCTTCTTGATGGTGGAGCTGTCTGTGGGAACGGATATGGGCTCTGGCAGGGCCACACCCAGATCTCTCAGGCCCTGATTTCTATCTAGTTCTGGGTTTTGATCCCACTATACTGGATTTCCTACTTGACCCCTCAGAGGGGTCAGGAGATCGCTCCTGTTCTGATAGAAGACACTTGTTATCCAGGTAGCAGGGTCCAAAATCTCTCAGGAGCAACTGTGAAGAGGTACAGAGCCCAGCTCCTCTCTCCACCCACAATCTAGCTGCAGGGCTAGAACTCGTAGACAAAGAAATCCCGGGAGAAAGGCACCCCCTTTTCATCTCCTTCTCATACAGGGCTGATGCCAGTTAAATAGTATTTATTATTGATAAGTTCAGTTTGCAGAGATCTACTATGAAGGTACAGAATATATGCC
>NC_058417.1:6617281-6642964 GCF_002201575.2 Neomonachus schauinslandi | reverse complement strand
CCCCCCCCCCCCCCCCCCGCCGAAGTGCTAAACAAACAAACAAAACAAAACAGAAAGAGAAATAAACCAAAAGCCTTTTGCCTTTAGGTACCTGCCAATCAGCTCTGTATTCACAGGCCTTAGCTTAGTATTACATTGGATTTTTTAAAAATCTGATTGTAAGAAAGGGCTGGAAGGCTTTTTGAAGTCTCTTTGACTTCTTCAGCATCCTTGCCATGAACTTCCTAACATCAGGAAGACTGGGGACATTTTCTTAAGCTAAAAAAGAGTTTCAAAGCAAAATGTGGTCAATCGCATTTCTCCAGTTTTCGAGTTCGTAGGAATAAGATTCCCTATGGTGTGGCGGGGTGTTGGGGGGGGGGTGTGTATCAAGTTTGTGGTAGAAATTCCACCTACTTTAGCCAAACCTGAGCACTCAGAGATCCATACCCTGGAGTCCAAGTTCAGAAATAGGGCAGTTTGCAAAAAAAAAAAAAAAAAAAAAAAAAAAATTACCTTGTCACTATCCAAATGTTTTCTTTGCTCATGGAATTCGGTTGGATTTTTCAGTGCTGCAACGGAAAGACAGGGACGTGAGCAGAGCGGGGCTCAGGGCACTGAGCAGCAAAGACAGGATTTGCCGGTGCGCTTGCTGAGCTGTGCGTAGGATGGATGTGAGCACCTTTATTAGGCCACAAGCAATTGAAGAGGAGAGGCCCGGAGGACACCAGCTTCCCTGAAGCCAGAAGATACAGAGGAGGCTGGAATTGAGGCCGAAAACAGGAGGAACAGTAGAGGCAGACGTGCGACAGGGAGACAGGTGTGGAGACAGGGCATTCCGAGATCCTGGGGAGGCACGGGGACCTGTGGGAGGCTGGACACAGATCCCGAGTGAGGGAGAAGGGCGGATGGGGTGCCTAACGCCCTCTTCCACTTTGCCCTGCCCCTGAGTGCAGAAGTCTGGGGTGGCGGCTGCGGGCCACGGGAGGGGCGCCCCAGCCTGCAGGAAGGGACTTGAACTTGGGACAAGGACCATGACGGGTCGGACAGGAACATGCAACTAAGGGTGCTGGGTGAGAAGCACAGAATCAGACTTTGAGGGCCAGAAGGGGCCCTGGAGATGGTGAAATGAGCTCCTGCCCTGAACAGAATGGGGAAACTGAGTCCACAGAAATCAGCTGACTTGCCTAGGGTCACACAGTTAGGGCTAAGAGCCTAGGTGCTCGGACAACTTCACTTCTTCCAAGGCATGCTGTTCAAAACATTAACACCCAGGAGATACATGTATGGGTCAGCGAGAGCACACAGCACCCTGAACAGCCTAGCCCCGATGCTGCCTCCATCCTGCCCTCTTCTTCCTGCTCTCCACCGTGGCGGGGAACTTCTTCTGACTTAGCAGAGAAGCAGAACATCGCTGGGCAACATTCCGCATCTCTCATGAGCTTTCCTGAGCCCCTGAAACAATCAATCCAGAGCCACAAGCAATCAACTCTGCGTTCTGAGTGATGAGGTTGGTCCGAGCTCACAAAACTGCACTGAATATTTTTCTGAACTGCAAGTCTGGACAAGCTGATGAACCACAGGATCCGGGGTTCTAATATCACTGCAGCAGATGTCCACCTGTAAGTGGCGGGCAATGAAATATTCTTCCAAGGTGTGGCGAGCTTAAAAAATTGGGTCTCTAGCCAGACTGGAGCTTGGGGCTACGTGTGTGTGAGTGTGAGTGGGTGAGTCTTATTCAGTCTTTAAGGTAAATTTTAAATTTGAGCACAGATTTCAAGAGAGCTTGCTGGACATCAAGCAAATGGCATTGCAGTCCGGGCAGCTGGCTGACCACCTTATTCTCTATGGAGGGCATGGCTTGGGAAGCCTCTCTATGGAAGGCATGCTCCCTCTTAGTGTCCCTGCCTCAGGGGAACAAAGGAGTGTTGACCAAAGGAGCTTGCCGAATAGTCCCAGCTGGCTGCCTTGTGTCAAATATACTGGGCGAATATCCCCCTCCTCACTTTGAGCAGAGATTAAGGGGCTTCCCTTCTTATAGGAAAAATAATGGAACATGCTGCTTGACTATCAATATCTCCCATTGAGTGCATATGTTTCTCTTTGTTGCTTTTATTCTTAAAACGGGCTTCTTTGCAAAATCTGCCATTTCCAACGGCCCGCCTACCCCGCCACACCCTCCATTTGTCCCCACTCAGGAGCTCTGGGAAATCATCTGGAGAAATGTGCCGTTCTAATGCACTGCTTGTGCATTTTCTCTGATTTGGGTCTGGTCGCCATGCCTTGTAAGGAGGCTTGTCTTTTCCTGCATTTGATCACAGTTGCAATTTATATTGATGGTGCTCTGAGAGCAACTCCCGTATCCCCGGGCAACCAGAGCCTACAAGTCTGCTTCAGGTCCAGGGGGCCCTGGTGAATCTATACAATTTGAAGGGATAGGTCTTCACCTATATCCTACAGTCTGGTGGTCGTCTAATTTGGGATTACGTATTGGTGCTGGCCTCATCACTTGTAGACTCCAGAAAGGAAATGATCTTTGTGTGGCTGTATTAAGTGATTAAAAAGCATTCACACATCCTTTTAGTATGAATCTATCCTGCAATATCACTTACATTCCAAACCCAATTGGTTTTAATCGGGCTTAGGAATTAGGAGGAATTTATCTGATTCTCTTGCCCTCTGAGGCTCTCCAGTTCCTATTAGCAGAACTTATTAATTGTTCGAAGCAGTGCATTTCCTGTATCTTAGCCTTGGAGAGCTCTAATTCATCACTTCTTGGTGTTAATAACTTGTGAAATGATTTGCACAGTTCAGGTCTCTGAAGCCAGGAGCACAAAGGTCTTCTGGAAACTTTTATCACAGAGACACAGTGGGAGATGCTATGTCCATTTGGCAAGGACTTGGGAAGAGAGCTGAAGAGGTCCCCACACTGCATTTTACCACACGCTAGTCTCCTCGGGGCTTAAGGGATGTTATATGGGGTACTCGTTTGGGGTCACCCCACAGAGAACTATCTTGCCATGGCTCTGTGATTGACATTTGCTTTTTCCATGACTCCAGAGAATGTGGGTTTTAGCCAGCTCCCCTGAGGGCCAGCAAAAGCCATAATGCATCCCCCCAAGTTGGCTTTTTGGAAAATACACAAAGGACCTCTTGCTGCCAGCCCTGGGAGTATCAAATGGCAAAATTTTGTTTTTTGGGGGACGTTGACATTTGAGATGGAAAAGGAATTTGGATTTCTAAATTAAAAAAAATAAGTCAATGTGATTTCAAATTAAAATATGGTTGTAAATTCCGTCAGCCACACATCTAACTCATTCCCCCCCTGGAGGAAGATTAATCACTTCTCACAAGGGAATTCGTGTTCTCGCTTCAGAGTTTAGTTACGGCCTATTCCTATTTCGGTCCCGCAGCTCCAGCTAATTTGGGTCAGCTGTGTGTATAAACATTTGCTTACGAAAGCTCAGAAAAAGATCCCAAGGAAAGAACAGGCCTCCTGCAGTCCCCTGCTCTGGACACTAACCTCATGCCTCCGACAGGAGCCCGGGAAAAGGAGAACACGGGCCCTGGGGCCACTGAGGCATCAGTGAAGGGGATGGGCCGACCCCCCAGCACAGGGTGGTGGGGGAGCCTGCTGTTGGTGGAAGCTCTGGCAACAGAGGCAGGGCCGTGGCCTTGCCTGCCTGCTCTCTAGGGGTCGCTCCCTCCCAGGCTTGCAGGACAGAACCCAGCTTCTTCAGTATTGCAGATAAGGACAGAAATGCAGAATCAAAGGGCTGGTGTCCTGGGGCAGCATTTGGAACAGTGGTTCTCAACGTGTGGCCCCTGGACCGGTATCTTCAGCCTCACCTGGAAGCTTGTCAGAAATGCCAATGCTCAGGCCCCACCCAGACCTCCACAACCGGACCCTTGGGGGGTGGGTCCCGGGGATTTGTGTTGGAACATGCCCTCCTTGCCGATCCTGATGCCCAAGTTTGAGAACCACTGTTCTGGAGCCCACCAGGCCAGTGAGTCCTGATCTGGGGTCCTTCAGAACCCAGGAGTTCCAGAAGAGAGAAATTAATTTCTAGGACTGATTTTCAGCATTTCAAAGAGCTGAAGGAAGAAGGTCCGTGTGCCCAGAGAAAGGCTGATTAGGCTAATGGAACGGTCCCTTTTCCTTGTTGCTGCCTAGGATCATAATGGCATGCTCTCATGATGGTTGTCTCACCAAAAATCACAGGCTGTTCAGTGTAAATGCCATTAACTAATCAAAAACAGATATATGGATTCATAATTCATGAATGTGGGCTTCTTTGGTAGGGGGGTAGAAGACATAATGAAAGTCATCTTGGGTGCCTGAAAATTTGGGAACTACCTGTCCTTGCTTTGTCTCCTCAAACACGTGTGAGAGTCTCCCACCTATACAGCGGGCTTAGTAATGCTGGTCTTCTGTTTGTCTCACTTTGAAAGACAAACTAGATCGTGAATGCTGCTCTTCCTAGTAGAGGAGGTACATGCTCTGCGTAACTGGTGATGATTTGGAAATGACATCCTCTCCTAGGCTGGCGATCAACTGCTTACTGAGTACCCAAAGGATGGTCCCAGGAGTCCAAAAAACGTAGCTCTGTTACCTTTCAGACCTGGCTGCACACTTGGGAGGGGTTCATGCAACATACGTGAATACTTTGGGATTTCTAAGAAGAGTCCAAAGTATGCATGTAATGGCTGGCTTCCTAGTTTCTAGGGAGCGAGGAACCTGAAGACAGGAGGAGGGGAAAAGACAACGTTTAGGATTCTGGACTCCCCCCTGCCCCCACCTTCCAGGCTCGCCATGGAAATCCAGAGTGCCTTGGCTTGTCTCTGAACTTGAGAGGTTAGACAGGGAGGGAGGAGGCAGACAGATTAAAACCCTCGTGCTGTGTGCTGCTCAAACAGCCAACAGTTGTGTGCTAGGGGTGCTGGAGGAAGAAGCCAAGTCAGATGGATGCACAGAGGAGAGGAGGAAAGACTTTGCATAGTCGACTTCTCAAGACTATCATGAAGCTGCATGTGGTGTGGGCAGAGGAGTGTGCCCGGTCATTCTTGCTGCTATTCAGGAGAGGTACCACAGAGAATTCGGGGGTTTACCAAGGCTTTGCCGTGGCTGCGATTAGTCTGTAAAACAAATAAGGTGGCACCGTTCATAGACAGCTTGTTGTAGCTTTCAATTCATTTACACTGATCAGATCATGGACCCAAGCTGCCTGGATGGTTCATTCTGGCCGGCAGCGGCTTTCCGGAAGTTTCCATAGAGATGCCGCAGCCTCTCTGGGGCCCCCGTCTAGTGCAGTTCTCTTATTCTCATATTGCAAGACCATAAGCTACCTGTTTCCTCCTCTCTCTCCCCTGGATTCATACAGATTAGCCCCACATCCATGCAGTGGTGTGATGCTGTCCAAAATATCACTACTCAGAACAATCAAGCAGGGGGGATCTGGGGCCCCTTCCAGACGGTAAGCCTCTGAAACAGAACTCACGTCTGACTCTTGTGTGTTCCCCAGGGCCTTCCTCACAGCAGATGGTCAAAACACCACTGAATTGCTGTGATCATTCATTGCACCTACTCCACAGGGCTGATCATCCTTCTGCACCGAGGCTTCCCAAGGGGTCGGAATAAAGTGGTGTTGTTTTAGGGAGGGCACGTTCTGCATGGAGCACTGGGTGTTATGCACAAACAATGAATCATGGAACACTACATCTAAAACTAATGATGTAATGTATGGTGATTAACATAACAATAAAAAAGAAAAAAAAAAGTAGTGTTGTTTTAGATTCCCCCCAGGAGAGGGATGCCCAAGGAAAAGAATTGTAGTGGAGAAAAATCTGCACGAGAAATGGTGAACAGATCCAAGCCCCACAGGTCAACAGGGAAAGAGGCTGGCTCTGTCCTAAAGCCATGAGAAAAACAGAGAACGTAGATGTCTTTTGCAGCCTTGACTCCACAAGGGAGGGGCAGCGAAATGCTCCCTTTGAATCCTGGCTGGTGGTGGCAGAGGAGGCAACTTGAAATCTCCATTTAGAGATTCAGAGGTGGGATTCTGGAGACAAGTCCAAGCAATAAATTCTTAAAGTAGTATTTCTGAGCTAATTGCGAGAGGGTATTTCACTGAGATTTCATGACTATTTTTGACAATGTGAATTCTACAATGGTATTATAAATGTGAACACAATCTTAGAATCTGGCTGGGGCCCATGCTCCCTGGTCTGAAAAACCTCTTTCCACTATTGAGAGTTGTTCTGGGGCCTCTGTGCTGGCCTCGGAACTCTGCCCTTCTTGACTAAATTCAAGAAACAATGACTTTATGTTCATTCAAAGTACCCGAAGGGGGAGAACCCCAGACCCATAATGGACAAAAGTGGGAAATAAGTAAATGCTGAAGAGAAGTGATTAAGGGGGGTTATGAAGGAGAATTTGTCCCTGGTTGTGGTGGACTGTTTGTTACTCATCAGTAACTTCAAAACCTGCAGGATACATGTCCAAGAAGAAGGAAGGAGTTAACTAGTTCTACTACTTAACTGAAATTTACACATGGTTCAGTTTATCAGAATCCGGAGGGACAGAAACCTTATACTTTCATTGTCAATTTGATGTACAAGTGAAGTAAGATCTGCTACAAGGCTAAAGCAGCAGAACTTTTCCTTCCCTCTTGGTCACGGTGAGGCGTAGATGAGGACGGAAAACCTGACGCCATTTTGTTAAAACCATTGGGTTTTCCTTGGCATTTCCACCTATGTATATTTTTAATTTCCCCAAATTCCAACTGAATTTTTTGGCCACAAAATGCTTGAGGGAAACCTAAGGAAGTGCTTTTAAAGTCCAAGTGATTCGTTTGGAATATTTGAGAAAAGAGCTCTATGCAGGGACCAACCCCGCCATAGGTTCTAGCCCCAGCTCCTCCACAAAAGGAGTGGCAACGCCTTTGAGATTTAATCTAATGTAAAACTCAAGAGGAATTCTGCCAAAGGATAGCAGGTGTTTCTCTGGACTGGTTAAAAAACAGTGAGGCTAAGCAATAATAACATAGGGACCGTGAATAGTTCACTTGACCATCAGCTTTCAATTGAGGCAATTTATGACAAGCTTTAAAATCTGGGAGGGGGGGGAAGGATTGCAGTTATTTCAAATGTACTCATAATTATGTAAAAAATTCTACCTTGAACTATACTTCTGTGTTTCCTATCACCTCTTCCCCTAAAATCTTGAGTCCGTTCAAGGGACTGTCTTGCTCATTGTTGTCTCTACGGGCCCAGCACCCTACCCTCCATATAGTCTGGTTCGTAACAAAATTTGTTGCATTTGATTGAATCGATAGGACCCTGAGTCTGCTGGCTCTTCTTTCCTTCCCCTTATTGCTTGCCTTGACACATGAACCCTGAGGAGCTCTGCACTGCATTTAGATGGCCAATCTCTGATTGGATTGACAAGGCTAACCATCTCCACCCCCAACCTCTCAGCAGGTGAAAGATTTGTCTTGAGTCTAACTTCCTGAGAAGAGCAAAGTAGCTGAGGTCTGTCCGGGCTGGGCATGCCTTGTGCTCCTGCTGCAGTTGATAATTTTCCACAGCAGAATCTATACCCTCAGGAAGCCTAGTTGAGAGGAGCTGGATGAAGACTAGGGAAAATGGATGACACTTAATTAACCTTTATCAATTTGCTGAATTAAAAAGAAAAAAAAATCCTTTCATTCTCATAGGACTTTTTTCCCCCCCCAGTAATTATCTTAATGGTTCAATGGACTAAGGATGCAAAATTTCTGTCAAGCAGGGTTTTGTTAATAGGTACCCTATTTGATTCTGGAAATCCTGAGAACAAAATATCTTATCCCCATTGGACACTCCTCCACAAATGGACATTGAATTTACAAAATGCACTTAGAGGTGTTATTTTAAAATGTATCATAGGGTTCTTTCCTATCTTCCCTAGGTGTTTTTACAGGTTCCCAGAGATTTAAACCCATAAACCTCAAAAAAAGAAAGAAAGGGGGGAAAAAGAGTTTATTCTCATTCAAATGTCAGCAGCAAGACCCAGGTACAGAGTACTTAGGCACTCGAGTCAAGCTTTAAGTCAGTTGTGAGCAGCCTGGGCTGACTGAGAGGGACTGAGTCTTTCTACTCCGCGTGCCTTTCCAGAATCAAAGAAAAGAAACCCCAGTGGGGGAATAGATTATTTTAATATTACCCAAATAGAGGGGCTCCTCATAGATTTGAGGATGTGGGCACAGACTGTGGCCACTGAGAGGATCCTGGTGGAGCTACACTCTTCTACTTAGTGAACAATTCTTCTAGGTGATGCTTTATCAGGTCAGATTCTACATGTGTGTAATAGGATTCCGAAAAAGACTGGTCTGCTCAGCTCTGAGTGACAACGTACTTATCTGACTGGAAGTCAGCAGACCTTTGTTCTCTCCTGTGTTTTTAGCACCTCCACTAATGGGCTGAGATGAAACAGGCCACCCAGACGTGATCCTATGGATTCTCATCACCGTTGTACATACTGTGTACGCAGCCTTTAAAATTGCAGGCTGAGTGGTTCTACTATTAAGGTCCCCTGCTGTTTACTGTTTGGAGGGCTTAGCCATGAACAAAGAGCTATTTTTGAATTACAAAGGAAAAGACTTGAAACATTCTCAGTTCTGTTCTGGCTCTGGGGCATGGACTATACTTAAAATTTTAGACCTTGGGTCACGGGGCTCCAATATTATTACTAACCACAGGACATTTGATCTGGGCCAAACTGCTTGTTGCATGCTGGACTCTGAAGTAATGGTCATGGCGAATCTAGATTTCTGCTAGAGTGAGTCATTACGGGTTTTGATTTTTAAATTTCGTTGGGGAAGAAAGTTAAAAAGTATGACCCTAAAGGAGTCTGAACTGCGACTTCATTCATTCGGGGCACGCTTCCTTCTGTTACTATGGATAATCAAGAGTTAGATTTAATCACTAACTTGGTAGGAAATTTTAAATCTATCTACTAAAAGATATGATAATCATTCTTCTTTGACCCAAATTATGGCCAGTAATTCAATATACCATTGATGCTAGAAAGCCATTGTTTCTCGGTGTTCCAGAAAGGAAGCACTCGACAATATTCAATTAATTGTGGACTCAAGTACCCTGAATAGAATGGAAACCGAGGAGGTAAGAGGATGGACATGTGATTGATGCTTCTGGAAAGAACAGGGATGACATCCTAAAAGTAAGAGAAGGGTGAGGGGTGCCCACAGTGAATTGTGTTTACTCCAAAAACAAACCCACTGGTTGGCATTTTAGCTACAACCTATGTCATGAAAGGGAAGCCCTTGCAGGTGAGTAGGATCTGGGGCAAAGCATCCAAGGTCTGGGATTTCTGCTGACATGGAGTCTACGGGGATCTTGGGGGGAGACCCATCCATAGGCTTAGTCTCAATGACCTTGGAGGTGCTTTCCAGCTCCCAAATTGCATGGTCCCCTGGTAATAGATCGGTGAGCAAGAGACACAGCTACTCACGTGGTGTTATGCCTTGGTTAGCCAGCTGTTCCTGGGTCCTCCTCTGCTGAAGTCGTAACTGCAAAACTTAGAAAAGAAAATGTTAGTTTGTAAGTTGGGCTGCATGTGATTGTGGTTGTTCATATTTACATCAGAATTTTTGCCCAGCTCTTCTCATTTTATTCTTATTTTTTAAGATTATTTACTTGTTGATTTATTTAGAGAGAGTGAGCACTCGTGCAAGGGGGGAGGGGCAGAGGGAGAAGAAAGAATCTCAAGCAGGCCCCACACTCAATGAGGAGACCGACGTGGGGCTTGATCTCAAGACCCATGAGATCATGACCTGAGCCCAAATCGAGTCAGACGCTTAATGGACTGAGCCATCCAAGAGCCCCTCATTTTACTTTTAGAACAGTCCTGAACTTTTGCATGAGGTACATTTGTATTTCTGTTACAGATGTGGAGAAAAAAAAGAGGAGAGACCCTGAGGGGGTTGCAGGGATTTGCGGGAAGTCTGTGACGAGTTGGAACTAGAACACCCCTCTCCTCTTTCAAAGTGAACGTTGTTCCCACAGCACTATGCTCCCTGTCTCCCTATTACCCACTTTGGAGATAAACACCAGCCGATTCTGCTGGGAATTTGCCTGCACTTTCAAAAGGGAGAGAGAATGAAGAAAGCAATAGGCTTTGGAGTCTCATATGGGTTCAAATCTCATTTTTAGCCCCTTCAAAAGGTGGGTGACCCTGGGCAAGTTGCTTAACCTCTCTGACCCCTGGTTCCCTCATCTGTAAATGGGAACAATGCCTACCTTGAGGTGCTGCTATGAAGTTTGATAAACAATGTACGCAAGTCGCTTAGCAGAGTGTCTGGCACAAAATAATTCACCAATAAACAAGGGTATTATGAGCATCTGGGACCTGTTTGGAATTTCAAAGATGGACTACTGGAGTCAGGTTTTGCTTAGAAAAGTTAAAACACTGTAAAGTGTTTGAACTTTATATTATAAAACTTTGTTGCTATCCATAGCACAAATAGATTATATATATCATACACATATATACATACAGTTTTTTAAAACTATATTTAAAATTATGTGTAGCATTTGTGATTTTCTCCTACTCCCTCTCTACTCTCCCCCTAAAAATTCTATCTTTGGACACTTAGCCTCTCCCTCATGGATATTCCATTTTCTCAGGGAGGTTCTTCTTCTTCTTCTTAAAGATTTATTTACTAGAGAGAAAGAGAAAGAGAGAGAGAGAGCACACATATGTGAGCTGGGGAGGGGCAGACGGAAAGGGAAAGAATCTCAAGCAGAGTCCCCGCAGAGCTTCTTGAAGCCCAGTGTGGGGCTCGACCTCACAACCCCGAGACCATAACCTAATCAAGGGTCAGATGCTCAACCAACAGAGCCACCCAGGTGCCCCTCTCAGGGAGATTCTAAGTTTACCATCTTGGCTCTGGCATTTACATTGCTCAGAATAAGGATAGAAAGAGCAAACATTTACAGAAAGAGGGATTGGTCTAATCAACTTATAATGAAGAGAACAAGAGAACTGCTTTTAAGAAGAGAAAATTAGAATGTAGGGAAGAGGGGCAAAAATAGGAAGGCTATGTGGGCTGACTTTCAAGCTGATGTAGTATTCGGAGTAAAGCATCAGAAAAAATGCAGTCACCATACTGAGAGACTAATGGGGAAAGATAATTTTTTCAAGTGCTGCCATGGTTTTGAATTGGATCCTCATCAATCATCTTCAAGAGAGAGCAATGTTGTTGAATTGCTTTTAACTACTTTTGGTTGCTAGACTGCGCTTCACCATAGCCTCGTTTTACTCCAAGTTAGGACTGGACAATAAAGAAGACAAAATAAATGAAAATGATATGAGAGTTTGTTATTTAAGCCCTCCTTCAGAACAACCCTCCCGCTAATAAAAGCTGTAAACTCTGAACAAAATATGAGCTATAACTACCTGAAGATTCTGAACAGGAAACAAAATCAGGCAGATTGTAGAGGGGAGTTGAGATTTGGAGAAGTGACTTGCATGGGGGTGAGTTCCCTATTTGGGGGAAACTGAGGCTGACCTGGAGTCATGAAGTGGCAGGTCACAGGCAAAGAAAACTCTAATAGAAAACATGCTCATTTTTCTGGCCAGAGAAATCAGAGAAAGGTACCTGGACAACCATGGCTGACCACCACAGATTGAGGAGGATGTCATGTAGGGGAGAGAGCTGGGGAAGGAAGGGATCCCCAAACTATGTGTATGAACCCTCACAAGTTTCAGGTTTATCCCTTCATGATGTTTCCTTGGGGCAGACTCAAAGCAGCACAGCAAAGATTTAAAATTAAACAGAAATTTGAACCTCTGTGCACATAGGCAAAAAAGGACTTAATGTTTGAATCTACCTGGATTGTGTGTTAAAATCAAACCAAACCAAACCAAACCAAACCAGCATTCTCCAGAGGATTGTAAAAGAATTCAGAGTTTGTGTAACACAAGACAGAATGTCCAGGATACAATCCAAAATTACTCTACACATAAAGAACCAGGAAGAACCAGAAAAATGTGATCCATTTTAAATAGAAAAGCCAATTAACTGATGCTAGCTTTGAGATGACCCAGATGTTGGAATTATCACACTAGTACTTTAGTTATTTTCTTTCTTCTTCCTTCTTCCTTCTTCCTTCTTCCTTCTTCCTCTTCCTCTTCTTCTTCTTCTTCCCTCCTCCTCCTCCTTCTTCTTCCTCTTCTTCTTTCTTCTTCTTCTTCTTCTTCTTCTTCTTCTTCCTCTTCCTCTTCCTCTTCCTCTTCCTCCTCCTCCTCCTCTTCTTCTTCTTCTTCTTCGTCTCAGAGAGGCAGGCAGAGGGAGAGGGAGGGAGAGAATCTTATGCGGGCTCCATGGAGCCCACTTAAAAAAAAAAAGAATAAATATTAGAGGGGATGAATCAGTAAACTTGAAGATCAAAATTAAGAAGAGAGAGGAAAATGATGGAGAAAATGGACACAGAGATAGCCTCATGGATCTGTACCACATTATCACAAAGTCTAACATCAGCTAATTAGAGTCCCAGAAAGAGAGAAATAAATAATAATAGCCCCAAACTTCCCAAATCTTGTAAAAGACATAAATTCACAGATTCCAAAAGGTCAACAAACCCAAACCAGACATATTCACAGAAAACCACCCTTAGATACATCATAATCTAATGACTAACCTAAAGATAAAGAGTAAATCCTGAAAGTATCCAGGGAAAAACAACACATTATATAAAGGGAAACACTGATTCTCATCCAGAAAGCATGGAAGCGAGAAGATAAAACAAAAACAAAATGTAAAACATAAAACAAAATTCAACACCAAATAAGAAATGTCCTCTAGAAACGAAGATAAAGATGCGTTCAGGTAAAGAGAAAGTAAGATAATTTGTTGCCAGCAGATTTTACTACAAGAAATGCTTAAGGAATTCTTCAGGCTGAATGGAAATGAGAGCAGAAACAAACCTGGATATTCGGGAATGACTAAAGAGTATCAGAAATAGTAACTATTTTGTAAATGTTAAAGATTTTTCTTTTTGTTCCTAAGTTTTAAAAGAATGCACCTAACTACTTAGAGAAAAATTATAATATTGTCCTGTGATGTTCTTAAGGCATGTAGATATAATACAGATTACAACTGTAACATAAAAGGTCCTTTATGACTGCAAGATTTCTACACTTTACATGTAATGGTATAATATTAATTATAGGTAGATTGCAAAAGATTAATGAAGAGCAACTAATACAAATACAAAGAGGAAGGGTGCCTGGGTGGCTCAGTCAGTTAAGCGTCCAACTCTTGACCTCATAGTCATGAGTTCAAGCCCTGTGTTGGGCGTGAAGCCTACTTAAAAAAAAATACAAAGAGGAACAGGTAAAAAAAACACCCATAAATTAAAATGGAATACTAAAAAATATTCAAACAATCCAAAAGAATGCAAAAAGTAGGGAATATAGAGACAAAAAGTAGAGGGACAAACAGAAAACAAACATTAAAATGGCTGAAGTCTAAAAACATTAATAAATACATTAAATTTTAATGGTCTAAACCCTCAGATTAAAAGGCAAAGATTATCAAAAGGAATAAAAATTCAATATGCAATTATATGCTATCTATATATAGACACTTTATATATAAAGACTCAGATTAGTTGAAGTAGATGGGGAAAAATATAGCATACAAACAATAAACATAAGAAAGCTAGATTGGCTATACAATATCAGATAAAAGAGACTTCAAGCCAAAGAGTATTATCAGAGATAAAGAAGGGACATTACATAATTATAAAAGGGACAATTCATTTGAAGACCTGGCAGTTATAAATGGATAGGCATCTAATAAAAGCCTCAAACAAATGAAGCAAAAACTGACGGAATGAGAAGGACAAACAGACAATTTCAAAATCATAGTAGATTCTACGATTCCTTTCTCAACATTTGATAGAACTAGATTTTTTAAAAAATCACTGATGACATTGGGATTTGAACAGTTATCAGTCATCTTGATTTAACTGATATTTATAGAGCACTGTGTTCAGTAACTTAAAATTTACCATTCTTTTAAGGTTCACTTATTACATTCACCGAGATATACTAGGCCATAAAACAAGTTTCAATACACTTTTTTTTTTTTAAAGATTAAACTCATATACAGTATGTTCTCTGTTCACATTGGAATTAATTAGAAATCAAAGGCAATATGTTATTTAGGAAAATATTTGACAATACACTTCTAAATAATTTGTAGGTCAAAGAAGAAATCACAAGGGAAATTAAAAATATTTTTAATTGATAATGCATCTACACAACTACAATTATGGGATACAGCTAACGCAGTGCTTAGAGGGAAACTTTAGAGTTTTAAGTGCTTATGTTAGACAAAAGATAGATTTTTTTTTACATTAATTTATTTGAGAGAGAGAAGACAGTGTGTGCAGGCATCACACTTGCATGGACAGAGAAGGGGGAGGGGCGTGGGGAGAAGCAGCCTCCCTGCTCGGTGGGGACTCGATCCCAGGACCCTGAGATCATGACCTGAGCTGAAATCAAGAGTCGGATGCTTAACCGACTGAACCACCCAGGCACCTGAAGAGGAAAAATTTTAAATCAGTGACCTAAGACTCTATCTAATAAGCTAAAAAAGAAGTATAGCCGGGGCGCCTGGGTGGCTCAATCGTTAAGCGTCTGCCTTCGGCTCAGGTCATGATCCCAGGGTCCTGGGATCGAGCCCCGCGTCGGGCTCCCTGCTCGGCGGGAAGCCTGCTTCTCCCTCTCCCACTCCCCCTGCTTGTGTTCCCTCTCTCGCTGTGTCTCTCTCTGTCAAATAAATAAATAAAATCTTTAAAAAAAAAAAAAGAAGTATGGCCAAGGTAAGTAGAAGGGAGAGAATAGTATTAGAGCAGAAGTCTTCCAAATAGATCAAAATAGAAAGCAGACAAGTAGCAGAGAAAATTCACTGAGCCAAAAGGTGGTTCTTTGCAAAGACCAACAAAATTGACAACCCCCTACCTAAAAAAAAGAGAGAAAGAATAAATTTTACCAGTATCAAGAATAAAAAGATGGGTTATAACTACAGACCTAAAAAGATATTAAAGGATTAAAAAGGATATTAGGAGAATATCATTAACAATTTTGTGCCAATATATTTGACAACTTTTGGATAAAATGGAAAAACTTCTCTTTTTTTTAAATGTTTTATTTATTTATTCATGAGAGTCAGAGAGAGAGAGAAAGAGAGAGGCAGAGGCAGAGGGAGAAGCAGGCTCCCCGCCCAGCAGGGAGCCCGATGTGGGACTCGATCCCAGGACCCTAGGATCATGACCTGAGCCGAAGGCAGACGCTTAACCATCTGAGCCACCCAGGCGCCCCAAATGGAAAACAAAAAACAAAAACAAAAAAACACAACAACTCCAGACCCAGATGGCTTCACTGGTAAATTCAATCAAAATATTGTGATTGCAATGAGTTGTTTTCTAAGTTCTCCATCAAATAACCTCCATCTTCTACATGTTACTTCAACAGTAAATAAGAATCCTCAATAATTTTGTATTTCAATACCATAGATCTTAGTGCAACAGATGGAAAAAGTTTAGAGAGATACCTGTTGTTAGAATCAGCCATTCTGAAGGCTGTTTCAGTGCTCTAGACATTAAGCTATTTTGACCGAGACTGAGCTGGATAAAGGCAGTAGAAATGGAAACAAGAGAGAAAAAATAAAAAACATTTTGAACAAAAAGAACTGGAAGAATCTAGTGATAAAAAGGAGGAGAGAAATATGTACTACTATCAAAGGGGCTTGTTGGGATCTTCAGCTATGCTGTAGGAAATTTAAGAACTCCCTGATGTTATCTGTAACTATGTACTTGTACTATGTACTTACGTACTTTTTCTTGGGAGTGGGTCCATATCACTTGCCAGATTCCCAAAGGGGGCCAAGGCCTCCAAAATTTAAGTCCCGCTAATCCAGAAATGTGAAAATCCAGGGTTTTGAGAGCATGCATTAGAGTTAAGTTAAATGATGCTGACAAAGAAGTCTGGGGAAATGATTAGTTTAATTTTAAACAGTATGAATCTGAGGAGTCCCAGTAAATTATAAACAATGTTTCTGATATGCAACTTGAAAAACAGGGCTGGAGAAAGGCTCAGGGGTCAGGGCTGATTTGGATACTGTCTCCAAAGAAATGGCCGCGAAAACTTGTATCAGAATTCCTAAAAAAGAGGGGTATGTTATCTGAGGAAAGGAAAGAAAAAATGAAAAAGGGAATAAAAATGACATTACCAATCACGAAAGAATAACATTAAAAGGAGCTGGTAAAGGGCATAATTAGTTTAGGGCATAATTAGTTTTGGGTATGGAATGTGGAGAAATCACTGGGCTATTTGACATCACTCACTTCCCTACTCATCCCTTTTTAATCATTTGCAGATTTTCCCGTTAAAAAGATCAAAGGCATTATTCATCACATTCCTTCAACCTTTCAATAAGCATCTGATGGCCCACTATGTGAGAGACATTGCTCGTTCTTGGCATAACTGGTGAATAGGACAGGTGGTTATCACTCTCAAAGCTGTAACCTCCTAGCTGGTGAGATAAACACAATTTTTCCTGAACACACAGTCTTTTTACTCCTTTTTGTTTTTTTTCCTACCTTCTCAAAGTACCAGCCTTCTTTTGGAATAAATTTTTTCCCTAAAGAAGAAGCTGGTCTTCGAGGTTTGTTAATTCCCTGAAACTATACGCAATGTGCATGTATCTGCCTATTTTTGTGGATTGGCCTGTGACTTCTTTCAGATTTTAGGAAGTCTCTGGGACGTCCAGAAGTTAAGCACCATCAACTCCGATCTAGACTAGATCATCTCACATCTTTTCTAGCAG
The DNA here is from genome assembly GCF_002201575.2 of Neomonachus schauinslandi. Classification (NCBI taxonomy): domain Eukaryota; kingdom Metazoa; phylum Chordata; class Mammalia; order Carnivora; family Phocidae; genus Neomonachus; species Neomonachus schauinslandi. The sequence goes on along the minus strand of NC_058417.1, from coordinate 6,626,090 downwards.
GCTCTCTCCTTACAGTGCACCTTACACATATTATCAGACTAATGTCCCTGAAACTCTATTTTCGTATGATTACGTTGTACGGTATCCTCCAGTGGTTCCTGATTCTGGCATTTGAGATCTTCTCCACAAGTACTATTCCCCACACAAACTCTCTCCTCCAGTTTAGTCTGTTTCCACCTGAGCCCAACACCTACCAAATGTGTTTACACACCTTGCCTTTGATTATGATATCCTCACAGGTGGAATCTCGTGTATGGTTTGAGGCTAGGCTATAATTTTAATTTATTCCAAAGAGTTGGTAAACTATATATATCTGAAATTTATTAAAGAATTTCCCTTTGTCCACTGATTTGTGATGTCGCCTTTGTCATTTACTAAAGTGCTGGTATCAGCTCTGATCTAAATTCTAATTTATACTAATACTTTCTATCCTTTTTTCTTTTTTTTTTTAGCAGCAAAATAGTACATGGTTCCTGATTCCTAGAAATAACAGACATGAGAGCCTTAAAAATCTATACCTGTCCTGGGAAAGACAAAGGGGATTCCTCAGTGGACTGAAACTGTAAGTAATCTTTGGGAGAAAACAGAATATGGGATTGGATTGGAAAAGTACACTGTAAGATATATGCAAGTGAGTGATAGAAAGCCTTGCTAAGTATCCTCCTTGCCCGGGAGCACAAGGGGGTATAAAGCTCCCTCTCACAGGGCTGTTAGATGGGGTGCCCAAGGAATACGTCAGTCTCTACCATGTCCTGTGCCCAAGGAATACGTCAGTCTCTACCATGTCCTGTGCCCAAGGAATACGTCAGTCTCTACCATGTCCTGTACCCCTCTCCACACTGGACCAGGCACTGGTTATGGGATGGGACTCTCAGTCTCCAGGTAGGAGCAGCAAATATGGCATCTGGGGAGATACCGGAGTGGACTCTGGATTGTTGGCAATACCCAAGAGGGTCAATAACCCTTGGTTGCCTGAAACCAGTGACTGGTCATCCTGTGCCTCTCCCCCAGTCCCTCCAATCAGATCAAAGCATGTGTGTCAGCAATGTATCTTTTTGCCCCAGGCTGTGCTCACCTGTGCATCAGACAGTCTAACCACTTTCCAAAAAGGGCACAAGGTGAGGGTATGATTGAGAATCACCTAACCTGGGAGGAATGTCAGCACCACATTAGAGTGGTGGTGTCTTACATTTGTAAGACTCTAAATGCAGAACAAAAGAACACATACTTAAGGTGACAGCATGAACAAATGAAAAGAGAACTTTCTCAGGGATAGACAAGAGAATTTTCATTAATTAAACAGAAAAGAGACACCTGGGTGGCTCAGATGGTCAAGCGTCTGCCTTCGGCTTAGGGCATGATCTCCAGGTCCTAGGGTTGAGCCCCGTGTTGGGCTCCCAGCTCAGTGGGGAGTCTGCCTCTCCCTCTCCCTCTGCCTCTCCCCCTGCTTGTGCTCTCTCTATCTTTCTCTCTCTCTCAAATGAATAAATAAAATCTTTAAAATAAAATAAAATAAAATAAAACAAATTGGGGGAGGGGCAGGAAAAAATAATCATCACCTCACACCCATTAGGATGGTTACAATTAAAAAAAAAAGGTACAAGAGTTGGCAAGGCTGTGGAGAAACTGGAACCCTTGTGCACTGTTGGTAGTAATATAAAATGGTGCAAACCCTACGGAAAACAATATGGCGGCTCCTCAAAAAATTCAAAATAGAATACCATATGACCCAGCAATCCTGCTTCTGAGTACATACCCCAAAAAAGTAAAAGCAGAAACCTGAAGAGATGCTGTACACTCATGTTCATAGCAGCATTATTCACGATAACCTAGGGAGGGAAGTGACCCAAGCGTCCATCAACAGGTGAATGGACAAACAACATGCTGTATACACATACACTAGATTATTAGTCAGCCTTCAAAAGGAAGGACATTCTGGCACCTGCTACAGCATGGATGAAACTTTGGGACATTACGCTGAGTGAAACAAGCCAGTCACCCAAAGACAAATACTGTGTGAAGTACCTAGAGTTGTCAAATCCACAAAGGCAGAAAATAGAATGGTGATTTCCAGGTGATCGGGCAGGGGGAGGAAGACACTGGAAATTACTGTGTAATAGGGATGGAGTTTCAGTCTTGCACGATAAAGAGAGTTCTGGAGGCGGACAGTGGTGATGGTTGCACGACAGTGTCAATGTGCCCACTGCCACTCAACTGCCCACTTAAAAAGTGCTTTAGATGGTACATGTTATATTACGGGTGTTTTACAAGCACAAAATTAAACTGCAAAAATAAAGCAAATGTTGAATAAGGATAGAGTCCATTAAGATAAACTCAAATGGGTGGCTGAATATTGGAACGAATATAGTTAAACATGAATTACTAAGCAAGGAGATGAGCTGAACGGTCCTCTTAGAATGTAATCCCTCTTAGACAAAGGGATAAAAGACTGGAAAGCAAAATCAATATGTACTCGATGTAGACACATTGCGAAATAGAGAAAAGCTTCCAGAAAAAAAATACTTATTCCTGAACTAGAGCTAACTATTATTCATATTTGATTCATATCCTTGAGGTCCTTTTTCCTAGATGTTTATGTGGGATCACATTATAAATTCTTCCTTCCTTAACTGATTTTTATTAGTAACACATCACAGGTATGTTTCCATATAATTTAATACTCTTCAAAAGACACTATTTTGGTAGCTGCATCTTCCATTTTTTGGTTATTCTGTACATTATTGAACCGAATGCCTACTATTAAATATTTACTTTGTTTCTAGTCTTTTATAACAGAGGACACTCTGTAGTCAATTTAGGGCCACATCCTCAATTAGGCTTTAGGATACACTCCTAGAAGTGGAGTTGTTTGGGTTCTGGACATGTCAAATTTGAAAGCTTGTGGTCCATAAGACAAATAGCTCTCCTGAAAGGTTGTTCTGATTTTCTTCTCACTAGTGAAGGGTGGCAGGTTGCCCACAGCCCGCTGCCTGGGCGCTCTTATCATGCTGTAATCCTGCTCTCCACCGAAGCTGGAGACCTGGCTGCCAGGTCAGTGCTCCAAGCCTACAGAAAACGGCCAGAGGGCCAAGGCCAGGAGGATCCTGGCAGTGGATCTAACTCGTCCCTGGGTGGCTTCTTCTCCAAGTTTGGCAGAGCTCTGATGCTGGAGGTGGGAGCTAAATGACCCTTTGGGCAGAAACCTTGCGCTTGGTGAAGCAGGCTTTCCCTGTGGGCACAGCTGCCCTCGGTCAGCACTGGCCTCCTTCCTGGACTGCCTCTGTGTGCTTCCCTGGGCAGTCCCTCCCTCCCTGCTTTCAAGCTGGCTGGAGCCTTTTGTGTCCCCAGAGCTCTTGGCAAACCTCCACTGATCCACCGTAGCTAAAAATACTCTAAGCAGAGGGTTGATTTTTTGGCCCAAGGCTCCCCCATCCCCCACTCCCACTTCTAACCACCTATAAGTGACATCAAGTCCCCTCTTCACTTCTTTGGAGGCCATATGGTTATCTTTGACAGGTGAAGGGAAGGAAGTTCTTGGTGTCTTTGTCACCTCAGGATGTTCTCTTATGGTTCAGGCCTTTAGGGTGTCAATCTTTCGTAGCTTTCACAACCAAAGCAAATTTTTTTTTTTTTTTTTTTTGCATTCTTTTGGCCCTTGTCAGAATTGGGAGTCATATGTTTGCACTTAAGTTGCTTCTTTCCTGAGAAGTCCTGGGCTCTCGATTCTGATTTCCTCATCTGTCTGGCTATTCTTGTCCCCAGGACTACACTATTTAAGTTATTGTAGACTTAACGATAGGCTTTCAGGTCTGATACAAAGAAATCTTCTATTATCCTTTTTAAATAAATATTTTGTGACTACCCTAACCTGTCTCCTCCCCCCACCAAATAAACTTCAGGACCAGAGTAGCAAGTTCTACCACCACCCTAAGCACCTACCTTCCCAAAAGAAGAGTAAGTTCCTTTACTATTTTGTAAAGTGTGAACACCATCCAGTTAGAGCAACAGCCCCCTGTCTGAAGATGATTAAAGAATATATAGAAACTTCTGGATCAAGTATAGCACAGGACCAGGAATAGCTGCCTATGTGCAGCTGGGACCAGGCACCCAATTCAAGAATGGGAGCTACAATATCTTTACACAGCATCAGATTGCAACCAGAACATGTCACTCACCTATGCCCAGGAGAGGAAGCATTGATGGAGCAAGGGAGCTGGGAACAGAAAACAGAGACCTAATTTTGATTCCACCATGCCGTGTGACCTTAGACAAGTCACTGTGTCTATGAGTCTTAGCCTTCTCATCTGTATATAGCAATATTCCTATCACTAATAAATCATAAGAACCAATTGCACAGGGTTGTTGGGATGGCAGTAATGAGTTAACCACTTTCTAAACTATATAAAATACCTTTCTGTGTTAAATTGATGATGGCAGCTTCAGGTGAAAGCCCACCTGTTTGGTTCTGGTTACAGAATCTGGAGGAGAAAGGGGAATTGTTTGCAGTGGGAACAATAACGTATAACTTTAAAAAGTCATGCTGTCTAAACGCTGGCCAAGTCAGGGATCCAGGTGGTGCAAATCGGGAAGGAGAAAATCTGGAAGAATCTTATACAGAGTGCCCTGAGGATACAGGGATGCTGCCATTCACCGAGCAAGGTGGGAATGGCAGGAGTGAACAGAAGAACGGAAAGAGGAGTGAACAGAAGAAACGGAGTCATTAACTCCTCACAGATCAGTTCTGGCATTGAGGGAACTGTAAAGGGCCAGGGTCTGGAACAGAAGCTTTTATAGAAATCATCTCATTGAAACCTCCTGCTAATCCTGCAGGACTATAGGGCGCCTGGGTGGCTCAGTCATTAAGTGTCTGCCTTTGGCTCAGGTCATGATCCCAGGGTCCTGGGATCAAGCCCTGCATCGGGCTCCCTGCTCGGCAGGAAGTCTGCTTCTCCCCCTCCCATTCCCCCTGCTTGTGTTCCTTCTCTCGCTGTGTCTCTCTCTGTCAAATAAATAAATAAAAAATCTTTGAAAAAAATCCTGTAGGACTATAAATTATCATCTCATGTTGCAGCTTGTAAGGCCCAGAGGACACCAATAACTCCTTGAAAGCCATAAAGCTTTGAAGTAAGGGAAGCACATTTCACACCCATGACTTTGGACTCATGGGTACAAATTCCAAATGGACCCATGTTCTACCTTATGTTTTAATGTCTTTCCCCCATTTTGGGGGGGTTCCTTTCAAATGAAGAAGCAGGAGCCACTGTAACATGAAGCATACACCTCACGTTACCAGCCACCTAGGTAACTCAACATAAGGGACCCTCAGCTCAAGAGCACTGCCCGAAGTATTTCCATAGCGACAGTCATGTAGGGCACCACTGTCTCTCTGGAGCCAACAGGCAGCTGGGTGACTATCCTACCCTATGCAGGTGATGGGCCCAGCTGAGTCTCTGATTAGAAAGAGGCTCCTGAATGATCCCAAGCTCTGACGGCATCACACAGAGTTGTTGCCATGGTTTTGGTGAGAAGTATTGCTTTTCTGAGGATTGCAAAACACTTCATGTTCCAACCCCATGCTCGTTCATTCCTGACAGAGTGGAAAATGTGTCTCCTTGGCTGAAATGTTCCTCTTGAGTCCAGCCCAAAGATGACATTTTTAGGAAAGTTTGAGAAGAATCCTGTGGCTGTTACTGAGTCATGATAGAGTGGAAATGGATCTTTTCTATTTAAAGAGTTTTGTGCTACTGTTTGAAAATGTCATATTGCTAGGGAACGGTGGAAATAGAAAACTTTCCATTTGCCATCAACAAAGAAAGATCATTACTGAATGAGAAACAATGGAGTGGAGGAGAAGTTTTCTTACCTGCCTGACTGAAGTAATAGGTTGCTGGGAGTTGAATTTAAGAACATGAGTCTAAATAAGCTTGGTGTTCTAGAAAGGGATCATTCATCTGAAATCCAGAACATTCAATTCTAGACCCCATTCTGCTACTACAGTTGTTACTTTAGACAGGCCCCAGAATCTCTCTGGATCTCAGGGTCAATATAAGTCAAAAGAAGAGATTAGATTGATCCCAATTTTCCCAATTTCCCTGATATTAAGAGTCACCTATAGACTAAAAAAACCCCAACCACTTCTTTGGTCCCTTTCCTGAAGATTAGAGTTCAGCAGGTCTGGGATATATTGGAAATGTATTTTAACAAACCTTCCAGGAAATTCTGAGGAAAAGGTAGGTTTGAGAAATAGAAATAAGCAAATACAAGGTACAAAACATGAGACCATGTTTTTATACTATTTTGTACCTTGCTTTTTCACTGGCAATATATGGTTACTTTTTGTGTGGGTGTATGTATAGACTCTCATTTTTAATGGCTACATAGTATTTCACCATGTTTCAATATCTATTTAATCCCCTTTTATTGTACATTGCATGTTCTTTTCTCCAGAAATGATACATTATTTTGAATTCCTACTAGGACTGTTAGAGGGCCCCCATTTCTCTACACCCCTGTGAAAGAAAACTCCAAAGTGCTGTAAGCATTGCTAAGAGAGTCTTTCAGAACAGGGCAGGAGGACATTGAGGAAAGAGGCCTGTGCACATCTCCTGTTTCAATTTTTGGAACACTGTGGACTTTTGACTTTTGTCAGTTGCACCTCCACTACCTCCTGGAACACATCCTTCTACTTTGGACAGGAACAGAGATAATACAGCATGTGGTCGCTGAATAGCCAATCATGCCGTAGTCAGTTTAACTCTGTCAGCACCAATCATAATTCCTTCAAAACAAGTTATGTAACCTTGTGGTTTTTGCCTTTATAAGCCTACTCCCTGCTCACGATTTGGAGCACACTTTTGAGTTTGGTTCTTTGCAATCTCTAAGATCCCAAATTAGCCTCTTCTTCTTGGTCAACACCCCTATTGACAATGGATGACATTATTAAAGAAGAAAAAAAGCTTCGCTAATTTGATAAGTAATAATGGTATCCCATTACATTTCTTAATTAGTCAAACATGTTTTCATAGATTTGTTGACTATTCATATCTTTCGTTATGTGAATTGCCTGGTAACATTCTTTGCAAATGTTTCCATTTTTTTTTTTCCTTATAGATTTGGGAGAGCTATTTATATTTGAAGCACATTAAATATAGTCCTCTATGTTGTAAATTTCCCCTGGTTTTAGTTTGCCATTCAATCTTGTTTGTGATGATTTTGGCATTTAACATTTCTATAGCAATCCTTTTAAAAAAACTTATGCATTCTATCTTTGGTACATACTTAGATCTCCATATCCAGATCATATATTTACTTAAATGTTCTTACATTTTTCTGATTTTGGTTTTGCATTTGACTTTGCAATGCATCACATTTTAGTACATAGTATTAGAAAAGACTCTAATTACTTTTTCAAATTGTTAACTAGTTATTATGACATAATTTCTATATCAAATGGATTTTCGATACTGTTTGTCATGTAATACAGACTTGCATAACCTTGAACCTACTCCTTTTTACTCATTCTTTTCATTCTGACCTCAATATTTTTGTCTGTTTGGTGGCAGGCTGGATTTATCTGACTTATTAAATATCCACTTTATAGGGTGTAGGAGTCTAATTTGGGATACTTTGAACCCCCTAGTCTAGATCTCTGAAACCAAGCCTTCAGAATGCAAGGTTTTAAGAGAACAAAAAGTGGAAAGCAGCTTCAACCCACATCAGCAACAGAGGCAACATATCACATTAAGACAGGAGCACCAGGTATTCCTATAAATGTTTAACATGCAACAGGTAGGGCAAGTTTAATCCAATGAAATCGGAGTATGAATCAATTCTGAATGTACCGAGGGTTTTCCAGACAAAGAGAAGCAGATGAAAGAAGAGAAAACAAGCAGGGAAGAAAGGTAGAAAGAGGAAGTAAAAAAAGAAATGATGGTAGGAAAACAGGTTTATTTTTTTTTACTGTGAGACTATTTGTGTGTATAAATATCTATTCCAGTGAAGACTATTAATTCATGTGTATTTAATAGAAAATGAGAGAGGTGTTAAATCATGCCACAACCAGGTTCTGCCCCAAGAGGGAAATAAGAGGCCGAGTGTCTTGACAGAGGCTCTGGATTTATAAAGCTATGCTTTTGGCCATTTCACGGGCTATGTGTCTCCCTAGGCTCAATATGGAGGGGATTCTAAGGAAAGGGGGCGGTGAGGGGAGGAAGGGAGAAAGAGGAAAGTAAAAAAAAAAAGTAAAGAAATGAAACCGATTTTCATATGAAAGTTGTGTTGTAAGAATTTCAGAATGAATCTATTTGCTCAACTGTTTAGATAATTTAGAAGCAGAAAACTAGGGACCAGAATGATCGAGCTACGTTTCTTCCTCTAATAAACAGGGTTACTACCCACCCAGGCTTCAGTTTGGGCTGTGTTGTTGGCAAAACTGGCAAGTCCCACTGAAATCTGGAAATCTCTCCTACTTCCACTCAAGGTGGAAAACAGCTGCTTTCTCCTCCATTGGGTGGAAGAAACTTTTCAGTGCTTCTGGCAACATTACTGTCCCTAAACAACAACACTAGGTATCTTGCTGTTTCTCAATTCTTTGGCAATTGTTGCTTCTTATTTATGTTATCTTCCATCTAGAATACTCCATGGGCCCAAGTAATTGTTATCATTCAAGGAACCCCAAAGGCATTGGTGGGACCTGTGGGTTAAACCTTGGATTTGGTCCATCTCAAGAAATCATCATTGGTCCAATCATCATTGGATTTGGTCCATCTCAAGAAATCATCATTGGTCCAATCATCATTGGATTTGGCCC
>NC_058417.1:6592951-6617271 GCF_002201575.2 Neomonachus schauinslandi | reverse complement strand
ATCATTGGTCCAATCATCATTGGATTTGGCCCATCTCAAGAAATCATTTGTCCAATCATCACTGGATTTGGTCCATCTCAAGAAATCATCATTGCTAAGAACATCATCCTTACTTGTTACTTCTCACATCCTGCTGTGGATACGCTGCCTTCTTAAGACCATCGCGTTATTCATATTTGAATACACGCCTTCCACTCAACTGTTTGTTTGTTCCTACCTTATCCTCTATTTTTTTCTTTTCTTTTTTTTTTTTTTTTTTTTTAAAGATTTTATTTATTCATTTGACAGAGAGAGACACAGCGATAGAGGGAACACAAGCAGGGGGAGTGGGAGAGGGAGAAGCAGGCTCCCCGCAGAGCAGGGAGCCCGATGCGGGACTCGATCCCAGGACCCTGGGATCATGACCTGAGCCGAAGGCAGTCGCTTAACCAACTGAGCCACCCAGGCGCCCCTCTTTTTTTTTTTTTTAAAGATTTTATTTATTTATTTGAGAGAGAGAGAATGAGAGAGAGCACATGAGAGGGGGGAGGGTCAGAGGGAGAAGCAGACTCCCTGCCGAGCAGGGAGCCCGATGCGGGACTCGATCCCGGGACTCCAGGATCATGACCTGAGCCGAAGGCAGTCGCTTAACCAACTGAGCCACCCAGGCGCCCATCCTCCATTTTTTTCTTAAGCCATTTCCCCTTGGCCTCGCTTGGCCTTTGGTCTCCATGCAGTCCGCTTGCTACCCCCTCTGTAAGCCTCTAAGTGCAGTCATATTTTGTAAAGGAACAACAGAAGGCGTGGTCTAACGAGATTCTTTTTCTGAATCCTAAATTAATTTGTACTTAAACTTTATCAAAGTCAAAAAATAACTTCTGTTTATTCTATAGTTAGCAAGTCAACTGTCTTGAGGGGCGAAATAATTCGAAAATTACCCCCAAAATGGTGCATGCTAAATAAAAGACATGTACTCACTGTACTAACCATATATTCACTGTCCACAGAATCATCGTCCTCTCCTTCTTCCAATGGGCCACGGTTTCTAGTCCGTCTAGAAATGGCTCTACCTTGACTATGCAGGAAGGTGAAAAGAAGCCTCCCAATTTTGCTGAGTGAACTTAAGGACTCCTTCCAACACTACTTCAAAGTAATTAACACAAAGGAATCCACCTCTTTGGGTCCCAGCCTCCTTACCCAGGAAGGGAGAGATGGACTAAATGAGAATTAGGTGCTCTCAAACTTAAAACAAAAAAACAAACAACCCCCCCCCCACCAGAAACCTTTTTTAAACTAAAATATTACATGGAAGGAAAAAGAAAATAGCACAGGGACAAACGATAAAAACAGAACCTCTCATGAAATGTCAGAGCTCCGTGGAGCAGAGTTTGAAAAACCATTGGATTGGATCATCCCTAAATCCCTTCCAAATTAAGTGTTATTTTTATGATTTCCACCTAAAAATGTCTCAAGCCTCTTAAGAGATATTGCTTAGGAATAGATGGGAGTGATTCTATTCAGGAGGAGGGAGTGAGGGATGGATTACGGTGCCTCTGCATTGAGAGAACCCTCAGTGCCCCCAAACCATCTTGGTCCTTTGAACCTTCCCTGCAGGATGGTAAAAGCTTGAGAGCACAGGGAAGTTCCCGATTCCAGCCGAGGACCAAGCCCAGATCCCTTAGCAACAGAGGGAAGCCTCCTTTTACATCAGCAGATGGTGGTGGGCCCTCATGGCTCTGCAGCGCCTTCTTACAATGGACTCCTGGCTACTATTAGAATCTTCTGGACCATGCCTAGCAACCAGCACCCCTTGGTAACTAAGGAGCAATCATTCCATCAGACCCCACGATTGCCGCTTGTCTCATCGCTCTATACTTTTTCCATGTTCTGCATATATGACATGCCCTGTGTCTAAATGTAAATCCTTTAAATAAGGATATCGGAGGACAGATGCCGAAATCCAGAAATCCACAGAAAACCAAAATGAACTGTATTTTAAAAATAACCTGCATCCGTATTCAACTTCTGCTTTGCATACAAAATACCTAGGGGTAGTGGTTAGAAGGTCACCCCACGTCCTGTCTGCTGTAATAAATCAGTGTGATGTCCCCTCCAAGTCTCACAAGAGTCCAGGGGACCAGGCCCTATTCCTACCACTACACAACTATGTGACCTTGGTCAAGACACTTCACCTCCAAGCTTTAGTTTCTTCCCTCATAAAGCAAGAAAGATGAGCTGATGATCACAGAGGCTCCTTGGGGTGCTCACATTTTATAACCTTTGGCTTCATTTTTGACCAGGCTCTCTGTACGTCTCCAAGCTCAGACCTCTGAGTTTTTTCCTAATCCCTAGAGTTTCCCCCATGAGCTCACAATATTTCTGGTAATAGTTCTTAGCATTATGTTCGAAGTGCAGGGAAGGACTGGCAAGACCCCAAGGCAGGACAGGTTCTAAGAAGTCAGAAATGCAGGGTCCCCACGTGACCCTGTGGTCGGAAAGGTGAAATCGAATAGCTAGACAAATCTTCAGGATCACCAGACCAGCCTGGTGATGATGCATTCATGCATCTGTCCGCCAATTTGTTCTCTCCAAAAGTATTTAACAGTTCCTTGCTATTTGCTGAAGCATCCATAGACCCAGAAGATGAGACACAGTAATTTAAAGCATGAATAATCTAGTGGGGAAAGAGAAGACACACACACTTGAGTTAGATAATAAAGCCTTGGGGCCACCGGTGATTCAAGAATAAATATTCACAGAAGGCTACCAAGGGTAGAACTGGACCTTTACATTTTCAAGGGAGAATCATGTGGGGACGGATGGTTGATACAGGGCATTCTTGGCCAAGGGAATTCCGAACATGCCTACAAACTTGAATGTGGAATAAACATGGTGCGTTCTGACCAGGGCCTCACTTAGTGAGCATATGACCTATCCCGCCAGAGTCCCACGCTCAGCAGGGCCCTGTGCTTGGCCTAACACAGTGTTGTCACCACCTGACATTTTCATCATTTTTGAGCAGAGGGCGCCATGCTGCCGTTTTGCATGGAGCCCCACAATTTATCCAGTGTCCCCCAGAATACCAGCTTGCTCAAGGAAAGAGATCCTATCATGGACTGGTAAGAGATGAAACTGAAGAAGAGGTGGGGATTCAAGGACAGAGGGCCTTAAGTGCTGGGACGAAGTGTTTGGACTTCATCCTGTGCAAGGTGGTGGTATGGACATGCTTTGGGCAGCAGAGCAATATGGTAACATTGAGATTTCAGGATGACTAATTTCATGCTAACACGGATGGGGGAGACAGGACTGGTTTGAAGACTCTTCATGATCCATGGTAAGGCAAGAAAGTCCACTTGCGTGTAGTAGGAATTGAGAAGATTTGAGAAACAAGTGAATTACAGAGAAGAATTACTCTGTCTTGATAATAAATTAAGGAAAGATGGAGAGAAGAGAGAGAAAGGAAGGATTCAGAGTATTAAAGTAGTGTTACTATGGTTATTGGTAGCCAAATAGGTAGGGCTACCAGGAGTCCTTGGGGGTAATGCTTTCATCCGCGAACTTGGCAGTCAGGTGGACACCCTAACATCATTCATTTATGCACTTCATTCATTCAATATTTATTGATCACCTAACACTACGTCCAGGCACTGTATTAGACACTCAAGATCCAGCCGCAAATAAAGCTGTCACGAACTCTGCTTATATGAATTTTGCAGTCTAGGGAAAGGGAAAGAGGAAAAGGTTAAGCAAATCATTACAACTGTGGGCATGCCATGAGAGGGAAGCTCTATGTTGTTTGGGAATCAGAGGAGGCTTTTCTGGCTCTTTCTCCCGAGAAACCTAAACAAATCAATACATGAAGTTGTTAAACTCTGAATTTGTTGTGTGTGTGTGTGTGGGGGGGGGGTGTAATTTCCACTGGGTTCTTACCAAGAAATGCCTTTCCAAAATCTCCTATGGAAGCGGTTCTCATGCAGCTAAGATGTTCCCACTGGGCCGCCTCTCTTACTGATCACACAGCTTTTGTTCCGAGGATGGGCATCGACCCAGCCACATCGGGCTTGTCCCTGGGAATTTTGGAAACTGGACTGAGAGAGAGCAAACTCGGGAGCTTTTGGGGGGTGGCCATTGTCAACCGTGTGAACTGGGAAAACGGTGGAGCTGACTGATGGAGAGAGAAGAATGCAGTGTGGACAGGAGCCACGGACAGTGGCCTGCAGGTGCTCCTGTCCCCAGTTCCAGCTGACTTTCCTCCAAGTCTCAACCTCGTCCCTATGGCTGAGTTCCACGAGACGCCCTATATCTGTTTTTTTTTTTGCCAACAAAGAGGCTTCCTATTGATGAGTGTTGAGGAAGAGCATCCAGGGATGGTGGATGCTATTGGTACGACCAAGGAAAATTTTGAGATCTGTTTTTAAATCGTGTTTAAACTCCTAGGGGTGTGGACTGAGAGCTCGTAAGGTGGCCACGATATGCACATCCCAGAGCAGGACCTTGGCAGGCCCGGAACCTGGCTGACACATGTCACTTCAAGCATCCTGGGTGGCTGTTTACGGTGGGTCCCCTCTGAACGGTGTCACCTAAAGACCACAAGCCCTGGACACAATAAAACAGCCAGTGGAAGGTTCTTCCCTTAGAAAAGGCAGCAGTACACGTCCAGACTTAGTCCTTGACTTTAGCTGGATTGACCTTAGGTACAACGCATGACTCTGATATTTTTGTCTTCACGGACACGGTCAGGCAAAGGACATTGGCAAGCTGTTGGCCGTGGTTGGTCAAGCAAGACTTCTTCTGGAGGTTCCGGGTCCCTACTAGGGCAGAAAGTCAATGTTGTGGGATGCATTATAGATACCACTCTCCTTTTCTTGCCCCATGGGTGGCTCCCCCAACAAAATCCTTTCTTCCACCTGGCAGTATCCCACTCTGGGCCACAGCTACCCTTCCCGTGAGCAGCCTGAGTCACTTATGGGGCTGACACATTCTTCCTTGGGGTACACAGCCATCAAACTGCCTGAAAAAGAGGACGCAGGGCTGCTACTGATGTGTCCAGCTGGGAGAACGTGGCCCGATGTGCCAGGTTGGCTATGCTGTTCCTGCCCCGATCTTGGCCATGTTTCCCAAATACGGCGGAGAGCCAGGACATATTTTTGTGTGTTCTGATGCCTGAGCACACTCTGCTCCTTGCCTTCTGACTCCAGGTACCAATAATAACTGTTCCCTGGCCAAACACGGCCCTGCATGCTGATGCATGGCCAAGGGGCCGCAACGACCAAGAATGACAAAGGCCCAACAGTCTACCCGTTTATTGATGGAAGCATCCAGAGAAGAGAAGGTAAAAATGATGACTGGGTTACTGATGTAGCCCTTTGTGGTCTGGGGATGTGGGGAGAAGGTGAGCCTGGGGTGGGTGGCTGGGGGGGACTGGACCAGCCTCAGTAGCCCTCACGATGCCCAGGCATGCATGCAAGAGCCTGGGACCAGGCACATAAGTGGAATCCTTCTTCATCCTAAGAGATGTTCCGACTCCGGTTCCCTTCAGGAGCCTGAGAGACATGCATTCAGACCAGCTTCGAGCCCCAGACATTCGGAGTGTAAAAACCAGGAGAATATTCAAACCCTCTAAGAGCCAAACTCAGCATTGCTATGCAGTTATTTCAATGATGAAGCCTCATGGCTCAGTTTAAAGGAGTTTTAGAAAGATGTCTGTTCACACAAACACTGCGAAGCTATTCTTTCCCTAAGCGCCACACTCTGTTTGTCAAAACATTTGAAGAAGACTAATTCATGCCTCAAAAGGAATTTTCTGTCACTCACAAAGCTGCCAGGTTTGTGAGCTGAAGGCTTTGTGTATTACAATGGCTCAAGACACCCCAGGGACGAGGGAGCCGGACCTCCAGTGGGAATGCCTTGGGGCTTACCATGTCATGGAGAGGGCAGAATCACAGTTTGCACACTCTCCTGGAGGATGTTTGAGAACATCGGGTGGCTCAAGCCAGCTCTGGCCAGTTTGGTGCCAGCAAGAAGCAGAACAGGGGAGCAGCTGAACACATATGGGCTCTGAAGCCGGGGGTGCAAGAGTCCAAGTCCCACCTGTTCCATTTATGAGTCGTGCAATCTTAAGAAATTTCCTGAAGGGTGCTTCCATTTCTTCCTCTGTGAGTTTGGGGGTAAGGACGGGGCAACTACCTCCCGAGTTGCTGCGAGGGTTAAATTAGCACCTGCTGCTACACACTTAGAGCGGCGCCCAGCCAACAGTGAGCACCGGATAATTCTGGGGGTGCTCTATTGGGGCTGCAGCTGATCTCCCCCAACCCCTGCCTCCGTGTTGGGAGGACTGGGGAGCAGCAGGGCCGTGCTGTCCCCAGAGCTGCCCCACGAGGGTCGTCCCTGCTCAGCAGCAGGGAATTTTCCCCTCCATCACAAACAGGTCCCCGAGGCACAGAACAGAAACTCGGCAACTGACATAAACAATTTCAAACAATAATTTCAAACAATAATTTCAGAAGACAAATGGTTCCATTTGGGCATCCAGATTCCTCTCGGAGGCTTTCCCCACTTGTTTATGTATTCCATGGCGTGAAGCCACGAGTGAATTAAGCAGACAGCTTGCACACTCCCGGGACGGCAGGAGCGGCCTGTGGGAGAAACAACTTGCCATTTGACCTGCTTTCCTTGAAAGCTATTGCCGGGGGAGGTCCTTGAGAAAAGGGCCTCTGATTTACACCTCCCGGTGTCCACCCACTCACGGGGAGAGGTCCCCAGATCCGAGGCCTGGGGATCCAGGTTCGAGTCCTGCCCTGCCATTTTTCTATGTGCGTGAATTGGAACAGGCGATCAACACTTCGCGGACCTTGGCTTCCCATCTTTACAAGGAAGGTATTATTATTCCTGCTTTAGGTACCCATAAGGAAGGTATCGTGATACCCAAAGTACAGGGAATTGCAACGGTCCAACCAAGACTCCTTTAGCAGTGGTAATTACTACGGGGATACTAACAAGGTCAGTTGCCCAGAGACTCCCTGGAGAACTGGTAACAAAGGGAAAGTAAGGCTTGGAGCAAAGGGTGTGTTTTATGAGGGCAAGGAAAAGGAATTCTCCCCCAGATGAAGAGGAACATTTTCATTCCATGTTACTAGAGTCTCTGAATGTCTATTTTATTTTGAGATCCCAAATGATGCCAGTGGCATACCAGGCTAGCACTTAGAGCATGCACGCTCTTCTGATTACAAAAGAAATGCGTGTGCGTTAGAGAAAACCTTGGGAAGTGTACAGAAGTTCCAGGATGGAAAGCAAAATCCTTGGTAATGCACATGTTTAATGCTTGTCCTGATACACCTGCCAATATCTGCCCTTCTTTCTTCCGATTCACATATATGCACACACACATATATAAAATACCTATTTTACAATTTCCCAAGAATTGGGATTATAGGATAGTTGAATACTGAAGCCTCTCCCTTGCCTTCTAGACAGCTTCCCACCTCATTAGGGATCCTTCGGAAGCACCATCTTTTATTTATTTATTTTTTTAAAGATTTTTATTTATTTATTTGACAGGGACACAGCGAGAGAGGGAACACAAGCAGAGGGAGCGAGAGAGGGAGAAGCAGGCTTCCCGTGGAGCAGAGAGCCCGATGAGGGGCTCGACCCCAGGACCCTGGGATCATGACCTGAGCCGAAGACAGATGCTAACTGACTGAGCCACCTGGGCACCTCTACACTTTTTTTTTTTTTTAAGATTTATTTATTTATTCAGAGCGAGCACGTGCAGAGGTGGGGGGAGGGGCAGAGGAAGAAGAAGAGAGAGAATCTTTTTTTTTTTTTTAAAGATTTTTTAAATTTATTTGACAGAGAGAAAGACAGCCAGAGAGGGAACACAAGCAGGGGGAGTGGGAGAGGGAGAAGCAGGCTTCCCGCCGAGCAGGGAGCCCGACGCGGGGCTCGATCCCAGGACCCCGGGATCATGACCTGAGCTGAAGGAAGACGCTCAACGACTGAGCCACCCAGCACCCCGGAAGCACCCTCTTTAATGTGCATGCTCTATCCCATTGTGAGTGGATTTAAACATTCTCCTTTGGTTGAACGTTTCCGGTTTCTCTTTCAATTTTTCTGCAGCAGACAGAACACCCCAAAGACTGAATCTTTGACCTTTCATATGATATATATAGTCTAAATATATGTATACAATAGACAGTACAAGACTATACCTTATACACTCACACTATTATATAACCTGCTACATATTAAGAGTGGTATATGCAAGTATATATATGAAGATATGCGAGTATATACGTGTTATATACCCATGTATGTATATATGCCTTACGTCTTTCATTAATAAACTGTACCAGTACCTCCCAAGTTTGGAAAAATAATAAATGTAGATACGTTACATTTTTTTTTTTAATGTTAGTAAGTAATCTTAGCCCTGCTGTTAGACACAAGATTTTGACGCAACCAGACATAACACTTAGAACATTTTCTGTGCCTGGGACATTCCACGGTGTCAGGCTCCAATCTATGTGTTAAGACCAGAACCTTCTGCAGAGGTTGGCATTCCACTGAGTCAGAGGTTCCTCTGCAAACCCCAGGCCTCATCCTGTTCTTGACTCCCAGCCAATCGTGTGCTCGGCTTGCCGAATCTTCCCCTCTCCTGATCTAAAGCCCTTCCAATCCGAATCCAGTGCAGGTGGCTGTTCTGTATGAAGAAAGCTTCAGGCAGGGGGAACATTTTGTGGAGAGAGCCACTGGTTTCAGTGCCAGGCACCTGCCTATCTTAACACCATGCTTCTCCTCCCAGCACATTCCTCAGCGGGATCATGTGGTGAACTTGTTTCTGGGGGACCAGAGATGAAAGTTCTGGTTCTAAATCTATGGGGTGACTTTGGACAAATGTCTCCTCATCTGTACAACCAGCTTTGCAATCTCCCAGAGTTGGTTTGAAAATAAAAGCATACGGACTGATAGGATTTTTTTTTGGGGGGGGGGGAAGAGTTAATGCACCATAAAATATATTATATGTATATATAATGTAACATACTCTATATAATACAGTCTATGGTATATAAATCAGACTGTTCCACTAGCTCTGTGAGCCTCAAATTTTGCTCCCTCTGGAGAGAGCTCTTCCTCTAGGTTTTATTTTTAGACGGAACGGTATTTTCAATTATAAGCGCATAGGATCTGGATTCTCAGTAGTGCCTGAAAAACAGCCATGAGCCTTTGCTAATCCTTACGGCCAGTGGTAACCTTGCAGGGTCCCAGGGCTCTCTTCAAAAAGCCCTAAAGACCTAATCTGGACAATAACCACCCCTGTCTGGAGTTGAAAATGACAAGAAAGACTTCCATAAGAATTTTCTTGAAAGACAAAGAGTAAATGATAATACATATACAGAGCACTTTATAGACTGCAGTGTAAATTCTATAATGGTAATAACGATCTTCACTACTCTTAAACACAGCCTGAGGTAACAAAGAAATGAGAACAGTAGCACATCTTAAGAGAGAGCCACAAGAAGATGGCAGGTGTTAATTTAGAAACAATGTGTTTTAGAATAACAATCAAATGATTTAAAAGTATCGTAAATTAACACACCCTATCATAGTTACACGAATGTTGATCTAACAATTAATATAGAATTGATATTCATCTGTGGATAAAACTGCTACAATTTATCGCACACATGAGCACATCCCTGAACTGTGTCAAACATGTCTATGCTTTTCCACTAAAGCCTCACAGAATCCCCATGGGGAAGGCATCTTTGTTGCCCCCTCTACCAAGGCAGAAGTGGAGGTTTGAGAACTTAAAGGCACAGGCTCAACTTCCTACAACCAGGAAGCGTAGAGCCCATGAGGGGCCATGGGTTTTCAGTCATCACAGAGGAGCAAGGTTTCTAGTTTACAGGTTTTTCTTTTCTTTTTTTTTTGTTGAGATTTTTATTTATTTATTTGAGAGAGAAAAAGAGCAAGCATGAGCGGGGGAGGAGGAGAGAAGCAGACTCCCCACTGATCAGGGAGAGCCCAACGTGGGACTCGATTGCAGGACCCTGAGATCATGACCTGAGCTGGAGGCAGACGTTTAACCGACTGAGCCACCCAGATTATAGACTATAATAACTATAGTCTATATAACTATACAACTATATAACTATATAACCCTAGGTTATAGTTTGAATGTGAGCATGCTTTAGGATTGGTGGGAATTTATTAAGAACTTAAACCTCCCAGGTGCTCAGCTCCCTCCCGATCTAGTTCCTCAGATAAGGTCTCTCTAATTCTCACTACTCCTGGACTTAAATAAACAAACAATGCTCACTGCTAGTTGATTTATTGCCAACGTCATTCCTGATTATTATAGCAGATCTAGGAGACACTGAATAATCAAAATAAAGAATATGGGAATATAAGAAAGAATATAAGAAAAATTAAACATTACTCCGAATCTTACCACTCAGAGATAATCACTTGGGGGATGGGTCTTTCTAGGCTTTTTTCTATGCATACGCTTCAACACTTTGGGTATGTTTGTGGTGTGTTTTGATTCCTAACCTGTGGAGCTTAAAATACTTCAACTTTTCAAAGCATTTTCTTTCAAAACTGCCTATGGTCAAGAAATGAGTTTGATATTTTAAATTTATTGACATTTCAGTGTGTGTTGTGTTGGGGATGGGCACTAAATTTAAAATTGTCGGGACACCTGGGTGGCTCAGTCGGTTAAGCGGCTGCCTTTGGCTCAGGTCATGATCCCAGGGTCCTGGGATCGAGTCCCACATCGGGCTCCTTGCTCGGCAGGGAGCCTGCTTCTCCCTCTGCCTGCCTCTCCCCCTGCTTGTGTTCTGTCTCTCTCTCTGACAAATAAATAAATAAAATCTTAAAAAATAAAAAAAATAAATTTAAAATTGTCTTCTAATATTCTAGGGCATGTCAGAGGTTTAAAATACATAGCCAGTTTAACTTTAGTGTTCATATCCTACAAATCCCAACTTGAGTTTTTGTCTATTTGATTCGGTTTATAGAAATGTGCTCTTTTCTACTACTGTGATGATGTTGTCAATTTCTCTTTAAACATTGGCATATTTAAAAATTTCTCAGGGGCACCTGGGTGGCTCAGTTGGTTAAACGTCATGATCTCAGGGTCCTGAGTTGGGCTCCCTGCTCAGTGGGGAGCCTGCTTCTCCCTACCCCTCTGCTCTCCCCGCCCCGCTCACTCTCTCTCCTGCTCTCTTTCAAATAAATACATAAAATCTTAAAAAAACATAAAAATAAAAACTTAATTTCATAGATACCAATACATTCTTGTTTTAAAAGATTCAAATGGTGTGTGTATGTGTGTGTATATATTTAATATATACATTAAAAAATATCAGATATATATTTTATATATATGTGTATATATGTATGTGTGTGTATATATATATATCACAGTTTTATATATATATATAAGTATATATATATAAAATAATAATATATTTAAATTATATATACATATATTAAAAAAGATCAGATCTTCCTTCCTCCCACCCCTGGGTATCACTGTGAACAGTTTGACTTACGTTCTTGAAGATTTTTTTCTGTGTACTTATACCTATCTTTAAAAATAAAAATGCAAATATGCTGCCTGATTGTTTCATAATTTTTTTTTTTTAAACTAAGTGTATGTCTTGGAGATCTTTCCATGTCAGTTCATATAGAATTTTATCTCTTTTTTGTTTTGCATTGCGTTTTATCGTATTCCATGAGTGTAGCATAATTAACCATACCCCCACTGATGGAGGTTTATGCTGTTTCCATCCTTTTTGGCATTATAAATTGTGATGTCCTGAAAATCCCTGTACATACAAGCGTTTCTTTCAATTAGATGCCTTAATGTACCTTGGTTGATAGTGAGCTCATTTAAAATTCAATAGAAACTGTCAAACTCTATCCCTTGAGGCTTAACTAAGGGGATTAGGTGTCTGTTTTCTCCACGCTTGGAAGATACTTGATGTTATCAATATTTGGCATTTTTTACAAATCTGATAGTTGAAAAAAATGCTTTCAATCTGCATGTTCTCGAATGTTAGTGAGTTGAATATATTGTATGTGCTTATTGATGATTTTTTTCCTTTGAATTATCCTGCTCTTTAGGTTGTGGTTTTTTTGTTTTTTTTTTTTAAAGATTTTATTTATTTATTTGACAGAGAGAGACACAGCAGGAGAGGGAACACAAGCAGGGTGAGTGTGAAAAGGAGAAGCAGGCTTCCCGCCGAGCAGGGAGCCCGATGTGGGGCTTGATCCCAGGACTGAGCCACTCAGGCGCCCCTAGGTTGTGGACTTTTGTTTATACAAGTCCTTTTAACAACTTTGTCTGAATACACATTTCAAGTGTTTTCTTTCAGTCTACTGTTTGATTTTTAAATTTCTTTTGCTGATTTTTTTTTTTTCCATGTAGCATTTTAAACTTTTTAAGTGGCCCAATACATCAATTTTTATTTCTCCTCTGGCTTTGGTAATATGCTTGGGAAGGCGTGTCTTACTCCAAGACTATAAAACGATTCTGTTTTCTACTAATATTTTATAGATTTTTTTTTTTTAGATTTTATTTATTTATTTGAGAGAGAGAGTGATAGAGAGCACAAGAGAGGGGAGCAGGAGAGGGAGGAGCAGACTCCCCGCTGAGCAGGGAGCCTGATGCGGGACTCGATCCCATGACCCCAGGATCATGACCTGAGCCGAAGGCAGATGCTTAACCGACTGAGCCACCCAGGCACCCCTTATAGATTTCTTTAGCTTTTTAATCCATATGGATTTTTTTAAAGACTCATTATAAAATAGTTGAATTCATTTACTTCCAAAAGGAAGTCAATTTTCCCAACACACTTTCATCACATATTTTACTGCTAATTTGAATAGCCATTATTATTAGAGTTTAATAATTAGAGATTAAAATCATACAGGTAAACATGTGGATGAGTATACGTACACACACACACACACACACAACTCTGATCCACTGATAATATGTTTTACTCCTAATACTAATTACTACATAGGTATATCTTTTTTTTTTTTTTCAGCTTTATTGGGGTATAATGGACAAAACTGTAAGATAAGGGTGCATGACATGATGGTTTGCTGTGCATACCCACCACTGAGTTAATTAACAGGGCTCTCATCTCAGATATTTACCTTTGTTTGTTTCTTTGGTGACAACACTGAAGTTCTGGGCTCTTAGCAAATTTCAATTATACACACAGTGTTGTCAGCTACAGTCACCATGTTATACATTAAATCCATAGACCTTTTTCATCTTATAACTGAATGTTACCAGCCTCCCTATTTCTCCCACCCTCCAGCCCCTGGCAACCACCATTCTACTCTCTGGTACTAGATATTTCTTTTATAGCTATGTTTAGTGTCTTGGGGCAAGCCTACTCTTTTTGTTGTTGGTTTTCAAAAACTTCTCAAATTTTTGTTCTCAAACTGAGATCTAAACAGTCAGCTTTCATTAGAAGTCCTAAAATTCCGGGAGGGTGGCATGTATAATTTATAGATTAACTCGTGCTAGACACAAGTCTCTTCATAAATCACTATTTAGGAAATCAAGCACAAGAATGGTAATTGGGTGCATGCCTGGAGTTGTCGTCCAGAATGAAGCATATTAAATCCACTTGGCCAAGTGGGCATGTATGTTGGAACGGGGGAAGGCTGGAGGGTAGGGCTGGGGGGTGAGAGGAGTGAGCGTTTAGGCTGTAACAGCAATGATCATTCTCACACAGTGGAACCAACGGGGTCAGATGTGGCCTCCATCAGTTATTGGTTACGTGGCTCTGACCAAGTTGCTTTGAGCCTCAGCTTCTTTGTCTATAGAATGGGGATAATCACAGGTGTCCCAGAGCATTCTGTAAGGATTAAATGAGATCATAACACTGCCACAGATAACAGGTTCTCATTAACTCCTAGTCCTCTTTGCTTCTCCTTTGATGAGGTGTCAGTCCTATCTGGTAACAGGTGGTCCCCAAAGAGCAGATCACACAGAAGTTTCCAAAGGTATCAGGTGATTGTGTCTCCTTTTCCTTTTTATTCTTGACTGAAAAGGTGTGAAAAGCTTACTGAACACCAGTCACCACTGAATAAGTACCCAAGATGACTCCGAGCTTGTTCAATTACAGGGGCAAGCATTCACTGCCATATGGAAATTGGACTCGGGTTAAGCTTGGTACATTGTAGGCGCTCTAGAAATACTAGCTACCAAAGTGCATCATAAAGATTCATAACCATTAGTCCCACGCTTGGATATTTACTCTAAATGGTGAGTATCCTGTCAGACAACCCTGGAGAACTAAAAAGGCTATGTGCATTAAGATTTTCATAGTGATGTTATTTATAATATAAAAATTATAACTGGATCATTTTCCAACCCAAGTGGAAAAGGTTTAACAAATTACTATATACTCACACGAGGGACTTGGATAAAGTCTTCAAGACAAGAATGTGTAACTACCAGCAGCTCGAAAAACAGCTTATGATACTATGCTCGCTGATAAAAACACTGAGTATAAACTTCTCTATACACTCTGGCTGTAACTTTGTAAAAATCTTTACGCGTCTGGACAAGGAAAGGAAGGAAACACAAAATAGTAAAAACTTTTAAAGTATCCAGGAGATTACTGTTCAATTAATGTTGAATAGTATTTTCTGGATTTGGCCTGTTTTGGAGCCTTCTCGCCCCATCTAGAGCTTGAGTACCAAAAAAGTTCCACATGGAACTTGACCTCCGACGGAGAAACCAGCCCCACCAGTCCTCTAGTCCTGAGGAGCACAAAGTCGAATGACTTCCGGGAGGAAGAGTATTTCCAGAAATAGGAAAGGCAGAAAGCTATGGGTGACATCCCAGTCATTTCTCCTCATCTTTGAAAGGAGGACATTCCCTGGGGCTACCTGACTTTGTTTCCTAAGAAAGAATTGATGACTTTTTACTTAAGGGGCTTAGAAGGGGCTTAAGGGGCAGAAAGAACGAGATGCAGATTGCGGGTAGAAGACTTACTTAGGTGGTAGATCAAATTGGGGTGTCAGCAAGGGGCAGTAGGCAAGACATCCTAAGTATCTGAGAGGTTATGGATCCACTCTTCATTGCTACACAGACCGAGTGATGGCTAAGTCGCTATGCATGAGCAAAGCCATTATATACACTTTACAATGTTACAGTAGTGTAAATCAGTATCTCTGCTTCCAGCATTACTGTTTCTTTAAATCTAAGGTGGCTAATCTAAGGGGGCTGGATACAGCAAACCTCAACTGGAGCAACTGAAATGATAAGAGGACTACGCACTCCAATAGCGTCTATGGGGAAATGGACAAACTTATCTTCCGTCAACCAACAGGAGAAAAGACAGAAATTATTATTCTTTCGGTGGCTCCCAAGGGCACTCTTTTGGGCCTGGCTAAATAAATAAGTATGTAAATAAGTAAGTAAATAAATAAATAAAGTCAGGAATCAGCCTTATTTGTTCTAAATTTCTGGGAATAAATGACATTTGCACAGCATTTGGAGACCCTCATATCTTACCTGGGAATAAGATATGAAACTGGTTATGTGACATTTGACTTACTAGTTATTCTGCAGGACATCAGAATAGAAGTTAGTGCAAATTACACATTAAAAACAAATGCTACCTGCTTAGAAATTTGAACATCTAAGCACTGAAACAGGAAGGCTGCAAAACAATTACTTGGCTAAGAGTTTTTGGGGATTTTTTTAAATCCTATTTATCCATCAAAAGCTTTTCACTCCCCCCATGTTTGTCTCTTATGCAATTCACAGGTCACCAGGTCACGTTATCCCTTCCCCTATGGGGACAGGGACTTCTTTCTGTACAAGAAAGCATCAATAATTCTGCAGAGGTCTTTCCCTCACAAATGGCATGAATAATTTTATCTGTATGGAAACAAAGGCCCAGGGAGCAGGGCTGATTCCTATCCCAAGGTCATGGAATCGGAGGAGATGTGATGGGACTCCCCCCCCCCGCCCCCTCCTGCCCCTGCCCACAGGAAAGCATGAGTGGGCCTAGGAAGGCAGACACCTGTGAAATGCACTTGCTGGTTCCTCCTTCCGGATCTGGGCAGAGATGCAAGCTAGCTGGTCACCATCTGCTAGATGGCCAGTGAGTTCTTGCTACATTAACAGGGAAATAGAGGCAATGAAAAAACCACTTCATGCTCTAGCATCTTCTTTTCACGTTTGGCTTCCCCGAAGTATATAAAAGTCAAACCCTGGGGCTGAGCGCTGCTAGTCTGGCCATGCATTTCCATTTCTCCAATTTAATTCAACTAGATTAGAATCCATCCAATCTGGTTCAATCCAACTTAATCAAGTCTTCCTGACTGTGCCCGCCATATACTATAGCAAAGAAAAGATGAATGCTACTCTTTCTGGTCTGGAAAAACTTAATTTTTTTAAAAGACCCCAGGCACACTAAATTGGACTAATTATAATCCTTGACTCATGTTACATCGCCATATAGGATCATTAAGCCCTGAATGAACACTGTTTAATTAATTTGCTTAATAAACATGCAGGCACCTACTGCCTAACCTAAGAACTCCACCACCAACTGTTTCCTTAGCTTAGACTACACCCTACCTCCTCACCTAGGCTGCCCTGCTCCAGAAGAACTACTTTTCTGAATTTTGTATTTATACTCTCTCCTCCCCTTGCTGTTCTAGTTTTAATACACAACACCTATGTCTAAAAATATATAAAAACATAGATTGCTGGGGCACGTGGGTGGCTCAGGCAGTTAAGCATCTGCCTTCAGCTCAGGTCATGATCCCGGGGTCCTGGGATCGAGCCTAAAGTCTTGCTCCCTGCTTAGCAGGGAGTCCGCTTCTCTTGCTCCCTTTGCCCCTCACCCCCAGCTCGTGCTCTCTCTCACTCTCAAATAAAATCTTAAAAACAAAACAAAACAAAACAATCCAGACTGTTTACTTCTATTGCTTTTGAGTAGTCTTTGGGGGAAGGATAAAATGCATCTCCAATACATATTTAATGGTGTCCTCTTTACACCAATCAGAGTTCTACATGCTGGGGAAGCAAGCAGTGAAACAAACTAACAAAAACCCTGGTCTCTATGGACGACAAATAACAAACAAGTAACCAAGTCAAATGTTTAATATATCTGATGAATGAGAAGAGCTATGGATACAAAGAAGCCAGGTGGATGGTCAGGGCTCTTGCCCCAGTAATGAAGATGGTGAGGGATGGCCGCCCAGTATGGGACTCCATCTCACACAGCTGGGACGGGAGGGAACAGCAATGGTCTCAAGCAGGTGGCCTGAGCCAGACCCCAAATGTTCCTTTGGCTTTTAAAAAAAGATTTTAAATTCCCATTTAGGAATGAAAATGCACTCATCTTTTAAGGTCCTGTCAACTGTGTTCTCATGTGGACTTCTAGAGGCACAGTTTGCTGGAACCATGCACAGAGTAATGGAAGGTCGGCTCTAAGATTCCATGTGAGGGTGGGGAATGTTTCTTCCCTGCTCCCCAACTGTATACCCAGCCCCCAGCTTCTCGTAACATCCACTGCAAGGGAAACATGGAAGACATAGCTGTTGAATGAATGAATGAATGAATATGTAACTCACACACAGCATTTTCCAGGTTGCCTGTGAGCTTCTTGAGGACAGGGTTACAATCCTACAAAGATTATCCCTGGGGTGGGGGTGGAGGGGCAAGGATGCCTGATACCAATTAATAACAGAGATCCAAGGCTTGAAAGGGTGAGTTGACATCTAAGTAAGCAGCCAGGAAGGAAACCCATCAGAGTGCTTCCCTGGGTGGGTGGCTGGGGGGGAGGGCCTGCCAATAACCCACCTACAGAAATTCACCCCATTAAAGAATTCACTGTTGCCAACTGTGAGCTTCTCTGTTCAGAGCAGAATTTTCCACAATGTGTTTATCCAGCTAAACCTGCCCCATGGGATGCTATGTGAATAAAGGTGAAACACGTTTGAGAATCACTACTTTTTAAAAGTTCACAATATACGGCGCCTGGGTGGCTCAGTCAGTTAAGCGTCTGCCTTTGGCTGAGGTCATGATCCCAGCATCCTGGGATCGAGTCCCTCATCGGGCTCCTTACTCAGTGGGAGTCTGCTTCTCCTTCTGCCCCTCTCCCTGCCCTTCCCCCTCCTGTCCCCCTCCCCCTGCTCATGCTCTCTCTCAAAAATAAATTAAAAAAAAATCTTAAAACAAAAGTTCACAATATACATCAGAACTAGTAAGGTCTTCCAGAAATCCTGCAGTTAAAGATCCAGTGTAATTTTTCAGCACACTCTGCCTCCCTCTTGTTAAAAATGTTAAGGTCCTGTGGAATCAGTCTTCTGTGGACCACTGTGGAGAAAACACTGGGATTGTGGCCACATAATCCATATTAAGGGAGAAGTTCTGCAGAACAAAGTCTGCAGGATAGAGGGATGGTGGAGGTAAGGAAGATGGGAATGCCATATTAGAAGGTGGGATCATAAGCAGAATAACGTGCCCTCCCCCCAGATGTCCACATCCTAATCCCTGGGACCTAAGAATATGTTACTTCACATGGTGCTATGGACTGAATTGTGTCTTGACCCTCCCTCTCCAAATTCATATGTTGAAGCCCTACACCCCAATGGGATGGTATTTCCTTCGGGAAAGATTAGGTTTAGAGATGAGGTCATGAGGGTGGGGCCCCCTGAAGGGATTAGTGCCCCTGTGAACAAGAGAACCAGAGAGCTCACCCTTCCCCACCCCTAACTCTCTCCTCTTTCTTTCTCTTTCCATCCGCAGCCGTGATATCCCCCGTGCCCTGTGTCTTATTATTCTATCCAAGGCTGTGGATGGAATTCAAGTTGCTAATCAGCTGACCTTAAAATAGGGAGATTATTGGGGCACCTGGGTGGCTCAGTCAGTTAAGCGGCTGCCTTCAGCTCAGGTCATGGTCCCAGGGTCCTGGGATCGAGCCCCGCATCAGGCTCCCTGCTCGGCAGGAACCCTGCTTCTCCCTCTCCCACTCCCCCTGCTTGTGTTCCCTCTCTTGCTGTGTCTCTCTCTGTCAGATAAATAAATATTTTAAAAAAAAATAGGGAGATTATCCTGAATGAGCCCAATGGAATCACAAGAGTCTTACATGTCCAAGTGAGAGAGAGATTTGAAATTGCTACATTGTTGCCCTTGTCGATGGCAGAAGGGACCAGGAACCAAGGGACACAGGTGCCTCTAGAATCTAAAAGTCAAGAAAACAGATTCTTTAGAGTCCCCAAAAGGAACACAGCCCTGCTAACACCTGGATTTTAGCTCAGTGAGACCCTTCTCAGGCTTCTGACCTCCGTAACTAGAAGATGATAAATTTGGGCTGTTTCAAGCCACTAACTTTGTGGTAATTTGCTACAGGAGGTGGATACCACTGTTGCTGAGAGAGGAATTAGTGGCAAAGAAAGAGTCAGTTCAGCTAGGAACAGTTTGTACAGATACCCAGAGTGAAAATTAGCCCTTCTCTTCCTTCTATTCTGCTTGCATCCAGGAGAAATTCCTGAAAGATCCTGATAGAGCAAGTTTTCCCAAATTTTAAAAATAATCTCCCAGTCATTTCAACAGCAAGGTGGAATTGAGGAGCGGTTAAGATATTTGCGCTCAAGGAGGCTTCACATGAAAAAGTGGTCTTCAATGAAATGCTGAAGCAACGCATGCTCACACGAACAATTATCTCAGAATATCGCGTTAATTATGAAGACAACAGGTGTGATTCATTTATCCATTCAAGAAATATGCATCGAACACCTACTGTATGTCCAGATCCCTGAGAACGCAAGTCTGAAAATGTCACGGTAATGGTTTTATGAAGCTTCTTGTTTTCAAATGTTACAAAAATACTCAAGGCCATTCACATGGGAAAAAAATATCAAATCCTAGGGCTGGAAGCAATTGCAGATTCAACCAAACAGTCAGCCCCTGCCTGTCCAGTGCCTACTTTGCACGTGTCTTGGTTTCTTTTGGCGGTGACCCCAAGTCTGGGAGTCCCTACACCTGAGCACCAATCAGCCTGTCTGCTGGGCTGCCCCTCCCCCTAGGAAGCCCAAAGAGAAGCTCCCATGTTCTTCCTCTGCTGGCTTCTACCCCAGGTGACCCAGCATTCATGTTCCTGGCACCCCCTTCTCATTCTGAGTCTCCTCTTTCATGCCTAAAATGCGAGTTTTGCATTTTGAGGCGTCTTTGGGCACCCAGACTCTAGAGAGCTTGATGGGATATGGGAGGGGCCAGCAGAGAGTATTGGTCAAAGGCTGCTTAGGCTGAAGGTAGGGTTGCCAGAGAAAATACAGAGCGGCTAGTTCAATTTGGATTTTCAGATAACAGTATGTCCCTAATTTTAGCAACATGCTAAAAAAATTATTCATTGTTTATCTGAAATTCAAATTCAACTGGGCATCCTGTCTTTTTATTAAATCTGACAGCCCTAAATTTGTGGGGGAAGGAGGCAAGGTAATGGTGGATACCAGAGTTTGCCTTTGCGTGGACCGTTTGAGTCAGAAGAGGAGACAAAAAGCAAAAGAAGTATAGCAGTTCTCTTGAAGGGAAATCCATGAATGGACGTCTCTCTCTCCTTTTGATGCTTTGTGCCTGGTGTGTGTGTGCATGTGTGTACATGCCCATACATCAGAATCTGCATTTTGTTGACACAAGGATTATGGTATTGACAGAAACTGGTGACAGTGATACCAATTACAGATATTGACAAAACAAGTGAGAATTTTTTAGAAAGTAAAAAAAGTGATCAGTCTAAAAGTAATATTACTTACTGCATTTCTATAAACTCTCTACCATTTATGTCCAACAGCTACACAGCCCCATCACAATTTTGTTCGTTCCCCATCTTTGTGCGTCTTCATAAAATCATAAAACATTATGAAAGGGTCTGCGAAATCACCTAGTCCAAACCTGACATTTACAGGTTAAGTAACCGAGACTCAGAGAGAGGAAGTGACCAACCCGGGATCATGCTCTGTCATAACAGTATTTTTCGAGGGCTTACGTACCAGGCATTTTAAAAATGCTCTGCTTGTATTATCACATTTAATCCTTGCAACCACCATATAATCACCATTATTCAGATGAAACAAATTGCGGCAGAGAGAATTATGACACTTATCTAAGGTCAAGGTTATACAGCTGGAAAGTAGAAGCGCCTGCAAAACACCCAGCTAGTTTGGCTCCAGAGTCACGCACTCAACCATGAAACCCCACAGCCTCTCAAATAAGAGGAGTTTATATCATTAAATATGTTAATACATGTAAAATGTCCTCCTTTACTGCTCCTCTAGCATGATTTTGTCCTTAATAACAAGGTCACGCGAACACAGTTTACAGAAAGCCAGTTGGCATCTGCTCATTTATAAAAAAGCCCCACAAACATGGGATGTCTTGCTGTGATCAGAGAACAATTTAGTTGCATTTATTTATTTTTAAAGATTTTATTTATTTGACAGAGAGAGAGACAGCAAGAGAGGGAACACAAGCAGGGGGAGCGGGAGAGGGAGAAGCAGGCTTCCCACAGAGCAGGGAGCCCGATGTGGGGCTCGATCCCAGGACCCCGGGATCATGACCTGAGCCGAAGGCAGTCGCTTAACTGACTGAGCCACTCAGGTGCCCCTACATTTAGTTTTTGAAATAATTTTAATTAGACAACACCAGGGTCTACCAGCAAAGCAAACACCGGCAGTGAGAAGGAGTTTTATGAATTCACATTAGGAGTAGCTCATGAAAGCAAGAAGAAAAAAAGCAAACGGAGCAGAAATCAAAACAGAGAAGAGGCTCTCCTATCCATTGTTAAACACAAAATAAACCATGTTCTCTTAGGAAGAGGCAGGCCCTCTTTGCTAGCAAGCTGCCGACCCAAGGTCTGAGCTGGTGCAGCTGGACTTTATGTAATTATATCCAGGAGGATATAATCTTCGGGGTCTGCAACATTACATTTACTTAGTTTCACATGCTGCTTGTTTTTTCTTCCGTGTCTTTCAGGAGATTATCAACCCCTTGTATCTCCAGTGACCAAAGCACTTTGTCCCTTTCCAGACCCCAGTTTGGCTGTTTATCAAAGGTGGAGGATTAAGCATGCCGGTATCTGCGTTGATATCATGTTTTCCTGAAGCTACCCTTTCCTGTGATACAAAGCCTGTCCAAGCTTTAAAAAGAGAGAGAGAGAGAGAGAGAGAGAGAGAGAGAAAGAAGAGAAAAGAAAGAAAAGAGAAAGAAAGGAAGAAAAAAAAGAAAAGAAAAGAAAGCAAGTTGGCAATTGGAATTCTCCAAAGCTCCAGGGTCTACCTGGGAGACACCAGAACTCCACTAACCCACTAAAACAGGAATTAGGAATTCCCTCTCTGCACTTTCCCCGAAGGAAGGATTCCTTGATGAGTTCCCTAAGTCTGTTTTGCAATTCTCCTATCCTTTTATTTTTATTTTTTTACAACCAGCTCCTCCCCTACCTCCTACGCCAAAGGGCAAGGGTGCATCTGAAATGAGCTTAGTTTCTTGCAAAAACAAATCTGCATCCTCTCTTCTTCAGAAAGGTGGCAGTGTTGCCTTGCGGTTTTGACCACAGTACAAAGCAGGGGCAAGGTCTCTAGCGGATTAACAGACCAACCAGCGCACCTCATCAGGGAAAGGAGAGGAAGGACATAATCCACTGTGGAACCCAGTGCCTGGCAGGCTCACCCCGGAGCCTCAGGGCCCCGAGGCTCGCGGCCACATAAGCTCTTGAATGGTCATCTCCCTTCAATGGTACGGAGCCTTAGAAAACCTCCCATGGACCCCACAGACATCTAAAAGCCAGAAGCGTCTAAGGAACTCCCAGATGACCCTTACTTTCCAACATCCATGCTTCTCCGTTTTGAAACCTGAATCCCAAGTGGAAACACTGAGTGGTCCCATTTAGCAAAGCTGCGGAGAATCACCGTAAGCGACGCCAGCATCCTAGGAACACCTGTTACGGGGAATGTTCACATAGGAGTTCTCAGAAAGTAATCCGCCTTCTAAGTAGGAACTCTGCCATTTGTTGAGTGGTTTGTCACCGCTTTTATAAAACCGGTATTACACACAGTGCTGTTGAGAAAGAACTTAAGGGGGCGTCTCCCTGTCTAAACGTGGAGACCCACAACGTTGGTACCTTCCATGGGCGCCTAAACCAACCCTTCATGGCGAGCCGCTAGACTTCCCGGCTCTCCCTTCCACTCACCTTCACTCGGCGTCCTCTGAGAAGTTTCTGAATGCGCCACTAACACAGAAATTTGGGGGGAGATTCTCCATTTATAAATATCAGATGGTTTGGGAAAAAATATTTGTGGCACTGGACTTTTTTTTTTTCTCTCTACAGTGATGTCATCCTAAATACTTGGTGTGCTCCAAATTTGCTATTTTTACTTCCCCCAAGTTACTTTTTTGGGAAATACATTTGTTTGGATTAGCTACATTTTAAGTGACCCTGTATCTATTAATACACAACATCAGGTTCATCTTCTCAGCAGTTACAACTGATATTATGTAGCTCTCCAACTTGAACTCCCTTATTTGTTCATTTTCAAAGTCCTTCCTTTCCGATGTACCCCTCCAAAATTTCTATTCACAGATACAGGAAAAAAATATAAAAGAATTGGCCTTTTCACAAACAAAAATCACATCCAACAATTCAAAGCATTGAAAACGGAAGACATTAAAGTTTCTCGCCCCCCGGCCCCGGCCCCCAAAGTCAAATAAAAGTCTTCACTTTCAAAAATGTGCTTTGTGGGGACAAGGTGGAAGGAGCCACGGCCGGCTCTGAAACACTGGTTGGGAAGCAGTGTAGAGTTGCGAGCTGCGGAAGAGGAAAGTTAACAAGGAATGCTAAGCGACTTAGCCCTACCTGATCTGAATTTGCTCCTAATCAGCAAAGAATGCTCAGACCCCAGGAGTGTCATGTTGAGTCTCAACGAGCCGCTGGTCCCTTGGCCAGACGCCCCCTGTTTTCCACCAGGAACGGGCTCCCGGGAGCCCAGCGGAGCGCAGCTAACAACCCACAATGCATCCAACGCTCCGGGAGCGCCGGTGGGTAGGAGGACCGCGGCGGCCAGCGGCCGAAACCGGTGTCCCCAGGAAGCTGGCGGCTGCCCCCTCGCTGCGCGGGGCTAACTGACTCCGAGCCGGCGGGACCCTCCTCCTGCGCCGAGTCTGGCCGGCAGCGGCGGCATCCCAGGCGTGCCCGGCTGATGTCATGGGCTGCCAGCGATCGCGGAGTATCGCCACCACGCCTTTATGAAGGGCCCAAGTTTGCCATCCGATACTTTTTTACTACTGACAACAG